>NW_017721367.1:0-4019 GCF_001865875.1 Lupinus angustifolius | reverse complement strand
GTGGCATAATGTGAGGAGAATATGACATGTGGCATGAAGGGAAAACATGTGAGAAAGATGTGACATGTGGCATAATGTGAGGAGAATATGACATGTGGCATGAAGGGAATTAATAACTTAGAACATCTTAAGATGAGAAAATGTGAGGAGAATATGACATGTGGCATGAATGGAAAACATGTGAGGAGGATGTGACATGTGGCATAATGTGAGGAGAATATGACATGTGGCATGAAGGGAAAACATGTGAGAAAGATGTGACATGTGGCATAATGTGAGGAGAATATGACATGTGGCATGAATGAGAAACATGTGAGGAGAATATGACATGTGGCAAGAAGAAGTTTTTTTATTATATTGTTGACATGAATGAGAAATATGAAGGAGCTTTTTATATATGACATGTGGCATGAAGGGAAAACATGTGAGAAAGATGTGACATGTGACATAACGTAAGGAGAATATGACATGTGACATGAAGGGGAAACATGTGAGGAGAATGTGACATGTGGCATGAAGAAGTTTTTTTTATTATATTGTTGATAGATAGATGTGTGTTATACATCATAATAACAATATTTGTTACATTATAATTGATGGTCGGTGTGGTGTTTGAGTTTTCATGATTTGAATTCAGGTGATTTTCTTACTATAAAGTTTAAACGTTCTTTCATGAGTAAATTATACTGATACCTCCTGAGTTTTAATGAAATTACACAAACCACCCATCACTTTTTTACACCTATACAAAACCCCCTAATTACACTTTCATTACACTAACCACCCCTGCATGAGAAATAAATGTAATCCTTTAAACAAAAAATATGATAAATATAATTAAGTTAAACAAAACATGATATATTGTGGAGACAAGTCCAAATAATATACAAATCAATGTATCTTTATTATTTTTTGTTACAAAATGCATCAACAATTCCAAAGATATATTGTTTAAATCGTTCTTATAATATATCCTAACAAACCAAAAATGATAAATATGTATTAACTCATATATTTTTTGGACTTGTCTCCACAATATACTATGTTTTGTTTAACTAAATTGCATTTATCATATTTTTTGTTTAAAATATTTCACGTTCAGGGGTAGTTAGTGTAATAAAAGTATAAGAATGAAGGTGGTTTGTGTAAGTGTAAAAAACTGAGGGATGGTTTATGTAATTTCGCTAAAACTCAGGGGGTGTCAGTGTAATTTACTCTTCTACTTTGATATTTATGTCAGTGGATGATATATAAAGTCAGATGGATAGTGTTTAAATATAGTTCCAGATTTATACTGTTAGACAAAAAATGATGCTCATCATTAGCAATAAAAAATATAATATTGTGATTTGTTACATTATATAATAAAAAATGATGCTCATTAGCTTTATAGTTGCAAGTCTTGATCTAACGATACAAGCTTTAATTATAGCAAGTCAATAAAATAATTTAATATTGTGATTTGTTACATTATATATTTGCATGTGAAGTTTTATAGAAGCTTTTCTCTCAACCCCATTCTATTAGTTTATTTCTCAAAGTACTAATTTATAGTTCCTTATTGTTTTTACTAGCAACACAGTATAGTCGCCAACGTCCCTAATCCTATAAATTATCTGATTTGTCATTATGACACTTAAATATATATTTTTAATTTCCATATATAATTTAAATACTCATCACAGTTATGACTTGTTAAGTTGGTTCCAACAATGAGATGGTGACTAATAATTATAAAGACATATTCATATTTGTGAAGGCAACAATATATTTTTAAAATCATATTCCTAATTTTAAAATCATATTCCTAATTCAACGAAAGTATGGACCATGATTGGAACATGGAGCATGATTTCCTTGGGTCGTGGGTTCTATGATTTCTCTTTCTCCTCGGTTGAGGACATGAGGACGGTTTGTGCGGTGGGATCTTGGAGTTTGAAGCCTGGCTTTCTGAGGTTGTCTTTGTGGACCCCTGATTTCAATCCTAACCTTCAAAAGATGTCTCATTCCCAATGCTGGGTTAGGATTTTGGGTCTTCCTCTTGAATATTGGAGTGCTAGGATCTTGTT
Organism: Lupinus angustifolius; assembly: GCF_001865875.1. Taxonomy (NCBI): domain Eukaryota; kingdom Viridiplantae; phylum Streptophyta; class Magnoliopsida; order Fabales; family Fabaceae; genus Lupinus; species Lupinus angustifolius. The sequence continues at coordinate 1,950 of NW_017721367.1, read as the reverse complement.
TTCAATTGCTAGAGGGTTGGGAACCCCAATCTCTCTTGATGAAGCAACCACAAGTAGGTCATTTGGCCATTTTGCTAGGATTCTGGTGGACATAGATCTGAAGGGTTCCCTGCCAAATCAGATTTTGGTAGAACGTGAAGGATTCGCCTTCTTTGTATACGTAGAGTATGAAAACCTTCCTGAGTTCTGCTCTGGATGCCAATCCATTGGTCATCTTCTCTCTAATTGTAGGAGAAACAAAAAGGATATTGGAGTGGATGCTTCAAAGCCTAAGAAAACTAATCCTACAGGGGTGGATATCTGAATGTTTCCAAATGAAGGTGCTCTATTGGAATAGTAGAGGCATGGGTAATCACAAAACTAGATTAGTCTTCAAAAAGCTTTGTTCTGAAAATAAGCCTGATGTTGTGTTCATTTCTGAGCCCATGGTGCTCTCTAATAAGATCAACCCCTTGTTTTGGTCTGGTTTAAATCTAAAGCTCTTCACTGTGAATAATAGGGGTAACTTGTTGCCTAATATCTGGGGGCTTTGTCAGGTTGGCCTCAACCCAACCATCATTTCTAATACTTCTCAGCAAGTCTCCATGTCCTTGGTTCTGGATAGCCAACCCATTTTCATTTGTGCTGTCTATGCTCACACTCAATACCTAATGCGTAGGTCCCTATGGTATGATATTCTTTCCCTGATTTATGCCAATAATGGTCCTTGGTGTTGCATAGGGGACTTCAACTCTGTCCTTGGAGCCAATGAGTGCAGAGGAGCATCTATGCCTAATAGAATTGCTTGTGATGATTTTAATTTGTTCTCTGAGCTTGGTAATTTGCATCATATTCTGACTAGAGGTGCTGAGTTCACTTGGTCTAATAGAAGGAGAGGGGTGGCCCATATTGAAAAAAGATTAGATAGGGCAATCTGTAATGATAGTTGGCTTTTAGCTTGGCATCATACCACCCGCTTCACCCTGCCTAGATCTGCTTCTGACCATCATCCCTTGATGCTTTGTGCTTATCATGATTCTAACATTGTGCAATCTCATTTTAGATTCCATAAGATGTGGCTTCAGCATCAGGGTATAAGAAGGGTGGTTGAGTCTCACTGGTCTAACTCTGTAGTGGGTTGTCCTATGTATGTTCTTTCTAATAAGCTCAAGGGTCTTAAGACTATTTTGAAAACCTGGAATAAAGAGATCTTTGGCAACATTCATTTAAGGGTTAAGAATGCTTTATCTTCTGTTGAGCTTATCCAGCAGAAGCTCTCAGCTGAGGGCCAATCCGATCTCCTTTTGGCTCAAGAGGAGCAGGCTTAAAAGGACCTGTTGGTGGCCTTGATTTCTGAAGAGGAGTTTTGGAAAGAGAAGTCTAGATCGAATTGGAAGATTAGTGGGGATAGGAACACTAGCTACTTTCACAAAATTTCCAAAATCATGTTTGCTACTAAGTCCATGTCAATGCTTAGAAAGGAGGATACCACTCTGCTTGATCAGCATGAAATTGAGGAGCATGTGTTGGATTACTTCACCAACCTGTATGCCTCTGATAATGATACTCTCCCCAGTAGTCTCATTAACCAGGTTATTGCTCAGCTGGTTTCTTATGATGACAACAATATGCTATCCTCAATCCCTTTGAATGGTGAGATCAGATCTGCTGTCTTTGCCATGAATGGTGAGGGGGCTCCTGGCCCTGATGGGTTTGGTGGGTGTTTTTTCCAGGAATTTTGGGATATCATTGGTCATGATGTGTGTCAATATGTGATTCAGTTTTTCACTCAGGGATGGATCCTCCCCAATCTTAACTCTAACAATATTGTCCTAATCCCAAAGTTCTCTGGTACTGACAAAATTGAGGACTTTAGGCCAATTGCCTTAGCAAACTTCCAATTCAAGATCATTACCAAAGTCTTGGCTGACAGGTTGGCTCTTATTGCTCCCAAAATTATCTCCAACCAGC
>NW_017721366.1:0-5973 GCF_001865875.1 Lupinus angustifolius | reverse complement strand
TTTGGTTTTTCGAATTCCTTCATCAATTGGGTAGGGGTCATTCTGAAGTCTGTCAAGTTATCCATCTCTGTTAATGGTCATCTGGTGGGCTTTTTCAGTTGCAAGAGAGGGGTTAGGCAAGGTGATCCTTTGTCCCCCCTTCTGTTTTGTTTGGCTGAGGATGTGATCAGCAGAGGCTTAACTAAGCTGCTGGAAAGTGGGAAAATTAGCTCAATCTCTGGCCCAAGGATTGTCACCCCTAGTCATGTTCTTTATGCTGATGACATCCTGATTTTCTGTAGAGGGATCAAAAGGGAGTTATCTGTAATCAAGGATTTGTTCATTGACTATGCTAAAGTTTCTGGTCAATGTCTAAACCTTAGCAAGTGCAAGTTCTATCCCACTCAAGCCAATGCTAGGAAAATTACCAATCTCACCAACTGGTTGGGTTTTGGAGCTGGCCAGTTGCCCTTCAACTATCTTGGTGTCTCCTTATTCAAGGGTAAGCCAAGAGCTATTCATTTGCAACCAATTGCTGATAGGATTGTTAACAAGTTGGCCAATTGGAAGGGATCTTGCCTCTCAATTATGGGTAGAGTTGAGTTTGTTAAATCCATCATTCATAGCATGTTAGTTTATAGCTTCCATGTTTATATTTGGTCTGTCAATTTACTTAAAAAGATGGATAATTGCATAAGGAATTTCATCTGGTCTGGGGACACTCAGGTTAAAAAGCTTGTTACTGTTGCCTGGCATAAGGTCTGTTGCCCTATCACAGAGGGTGGTCTTGGCATAAGATCTATTTCAGCCATGAATCAAGCTGCAATTCTCAAGCTTGCTTGGGACATGAGATCCTCCTCTCAGGAATGGGCAACCTTTTATAGGAAGAGATACTCTACAAGGATCACCTACACAAAGTCCTCTGTTTGGCCTGGTATCAAAAAGCATTGGCAGTTGATAAAGGACAATTCAATCTGGTTATTGGGCAATGGAAATAGCATCAACTATTGGTTGGACAATTGGTTGGGTTCCCCTCTAGCTGATCTCCTTACAATTCCTGATCCAATTTCCTCTGTTCTCCAAGCCAAAGTTGCTGATTTCATGCAGGATTCTTCTTGGATCATTCCTGCTTGGTTGGCTAGGCTTCACCCTGCAGTGTGTCAGCAAATTGTGAACACTCCAATTCCTAATGCCTCTACGGATGACAAGTTGGCTTGGTTACATTCCACATATGGATCTCTTAGTATGAAAGAGACTTATCTTTTCACCAAGCCTGCCCAACCTCAGCACAATTGGTGCAAGCAGGTTTGGTCAATTTCAATTCCTCCCTCAAAATCCTTTCTGACTTGGAGACTTTACAATAACAGATTGTCCACTGATGAGAACTTGCAACCTAGAGGCATGGCTATGGGATCCATATGCAATTTGTGTTGGTCTAGTGAAGAGACTTCTAATCATTTGTTCTTTCAGTGTAGTTTTGCAACTGATATCTGGAACTGGTTGAGTAGCCAACTTGGCTTTAGATTGGACAATGCTTCCATTCAAAGCTTGATGAACATCTCTAAAAAGTGGAGCCCCCAAGTGAATCTGGTCATGAGGGCTAGCATTATTAACTCTATCTCTGCCATCTAGTATTGCAGGAACAAAGCCAGATTTGAGAATTTATCAACCTCCATTGCCCAGGCAACGACAAAAATAAAAAATGACACTTCATTTACAGGGAACTTCTCTAAGCTTTGTGTAAGGTCCTATATGACAGAGTTCTCAATACTGAAGGCTTTCAACGTGAGTTGCCATCACAACAAGGCTCCTACAATCCTTGAAGTTAACTAGAACCTCCCTCCTCCTGGTTGGGTGAAAATCAACTCCGATGGGGCTGCTAAGGGCTTTCCTGGGCACGCTGGGGGAGGTGCTATTTTTAGAGACAACATTGGTAGTTGCTTGGGTTGCTTTGCCTCTTACTTCAGTATTCAAAACTCTCTTTATGCTGAAGTCCTTGTTGCAATCTTGGCTATTCAAATTGCCTTCTCTAAAGGTTGGTTTCTTGTGTGGCTTGAGTGTGACTCAGCTTAGGTGGTGGAGATCTTCAGGGGTAGCATGACTGTTCCTTGGAAGCTAAGTAACCTAATGCTAAAGTGTAGGAGAACCATGTTGTCTATGCAAATCAAAATATCTCATATATATCGGGAAGGCAATGCTTGTGCCGATAAGTTAGCCAATTATGGTGTCAATTCTAAGTGTGATTCTTGGTGGACCTCTCCCCCTAATTTTATTTTGCCTGATTTTCCTAGAAACAGGTTGCTCCTTCCTAACTATAGGTTTAAGGATTTGTAATGGCTCTTTGTAATATGGTTTTCTAATATATTTCTGGGTGTCTTTCACCCTTGCTTCAAAAAAAAATGAAAGTACACATAACCTTGGAAAAAAAGTACTTTTCTATGTTGTTAGAAAAGTATATATATATTTTGATACAATTATGCACAAATTATAACTATGTTGATAGAAAGAAAAAATAAAAAAATAAAAAATGATTTAATTATGTACTATTAAATTGCATTCAACATAATTTAAAGAAATAAAAACCCATAATGTATTTCAAATGATATATTCAAATTAAGAATATTGCAACACACGTCAACAAGACATTAGTCTATTGTTGTAAAACCATTAGATAACTAGGATGATCAAAATATCAAAGATTCGATTCTTATGAACAACACTTGTTGGAGGGACAGCTACGAACCCAAAAGCAATTAGTTTGTTACTTATAGGGTGATGACATACACTTGGTACAAAAAAATACAACACAATGTAGTATTCAGATTATATAATTATGCAACTTTACTAATTTATAATACTTTAATTTGTAACCTTTAAACAGTAAATGTAGAATCTTTCAACTTTGACTCCCAAATAAATAATAACAAGATATTAAATTACATCAGAATTTCATACAAATAAATCCCAAATTTTAGTATATACCAGTAATAATGATATTAAAATAAAATTGGTGCATGAGTATAACAGAAACAATTGTAGCCATATGATTGTGTTGTAATTATGTCTATGCTTATTGTCATAAACATGAAAAAAAACATTATAATTATACATTACTAAATTGCATTAAACATTCATTAACAAAAAGAATTAGTAACCTATTAAAAAAATGGTGTATTACAATTAATAATATCTTATTTAAGAATGTTCTTAAATAAGTAAATAAAACTGAGGTATTTCAAAGATATACTCAAAATTTTGAAGGAAACAATATTTTTTGTATTATATTCCAAATTTAAAGAAACTATACGTAACCTTCAGAATAAAAACAAAACAATCTTATGGTGAGGTTGTGTGAAAAGTAAATATATTTTTTTGGTTTTCTATCGCTGTAATTATTGCGATCAATCATGGTTATATGTTGATTGAAATAAACATGAAAAAATGGTACAAATAATAACAGAAATAATTGTGGCTATGTTAATTGTGTGTCATACTTCTGACTATGTTTATTGGCATTAAAATGAAAAATGTTAAAATTATGCACTATTAAATTTCAGTGAACATAATTTAAAGAAATAAAAGCTAAAAATTTATTTCAATAATATATTCAAATTTATGAATGCAACAATATTCAATCATATGCTAATTTGAATCCTATAATTATGTACTTTCCTAATTTATAATTTTGTTGCTGTAATTTTTGTCATAAATCATGGCTATGTTGATTGAACAAAACATGAAAACATTTACACGATGAAAAGCAACAACAAAAATTGCACAAATATTCTGTTATTTTTCGTCATGTATTTATTCTCCTAATCATAGCAAATAAATAAGTCTCCCAATTTAATCATCATATTAGAGTGTGTTAAACCATGATCCTAAAAGAGAACCTAGCATCCATTACCTCTCAAGAAACACAAAATGGCCAAAAATACACAAGAAATGTCGACTACTTTTCCCCCTACCATCGACAGACCCCAATTCCGTTTACTATATGCATGCATCTGATTATCCATGCTAGATGCATGTGAATGCCTAAGTGACATCAACTATGCATACTGGTCTTAAGAGATGAGAAAATTCCTTTTTAAAATTGGTTTCATTGATGGAACCATAAAAATTCTCGATGAAGGTTCATGTGATCTATAGTTACTATTGTTTGCAACAATTCTAAATGACACAAAATAATACTTATTGGTTGAATCACGACCAGATCGCTTTCTATAAGACATTTCGTGGCACTGCCCAAATTGTGCAAGAAGACTATCAACCACGCCGTCTCTAGGATAAAATAGCTCAGATCTCTGCTATCAGATTCTTACTAAACTGCTATCAGATCTCGAATACACTCATTATTATAACGCCCCGAAAAATACTTCTAAAAAACATTGCGGAAAAGTGAGTAATTTTTTTTTGAATTGGTGATATAAAATTGTTTCCTTTTAAAAACCTTTCTTTTCTGGGACATCACTTTAAGTAACATATAACGCGAAAATCAAAACCGGTTACCTAACGGTAACTGAAATGATACAACATTTCCTGAATATACATCTTCATAAATATAAAAGATCGTAAGTACTTAATATAAATATCCAACAAGAAAGGGCGGAAATATTAATCATCGCCGAAAGACACTAAACAAAGACATGAACAAGCTGAAGCCGTGAGTGTTTCAAAAGTCGCAAAATGATAAGCAACTCCTAGTGGCTAACTCTAAAGCTAGGGTACTGTCTCTCCTCAATTCCTCATGCCCCCTCCTAGAACATCACGGACGGGTAGCTCCAAATTCGAACAAAGCTGTCTATCTGACGAGCACACGTCCGAAAGCAAGCAATAGAAAAGAAGAGAAATAGAGAGAGTAAGACATCTAATGAATATAATTCATTGACGGCGTGGACTTACTCAGAATATTACACTCAGATATGAAAAGCAGTTCATATATATGTAACATACCACATTATAACTCATCAGTTGTTCTCGTAAACAATTATCCAATCCACATGAGTAATATAACCAAACTCATCAATTGTTCTCATAAACAATTATCTAATCAACCTATGTAATGTAAACAACACTTATTCCCAAACAACATCATAAATTCACCATTTAACAATATATATTTGATCGACAAGATATCCTGACAATAATTAAATAACACATAAGAGGAGAGCATACTCCAAATAATAACATATACATATATTATCTATCACCGACATTATAACCCACCATTTATTAATATATCCAATAATATATCACAATAAAATCCGTTAGTTTCTGATATTTCTAAAATCGTGACTAAAATACTTAATATCATTTCTCTTTTTCCCCATCGTGATCCTACATCCTTTTCATTCATCCGGCCCAATATCACATGTTCTTGACCATCCTTTTTCATCGAAAGTTCGTTCACGATTTCCACTCATTTTTTAAAGGTACGGTTTTTAGTAAAACTACATATTCTGATTTAAGACATTGGTTCCATAGGAACAGTCCATAACAGGACGGTGTCGTCACAAACGCTTTCTGGGCATCCCTCCCATTGATCTAGATTGCAAAGAGGGGTTTTCAGAGATCGTCTAGTTTGGCCTGTGAGAACTGTCCGATCCAATACTCCATTATTAACCATATGCATATGAACACTAACCGCAGTTAGATGATTAAATCTTTTAATCATTATTTACCATGCTCGGCCCACCTTAAGTCATCTCCCTCAGGAATGCTTCTTGTGGGTCCCGATCTTACGTTAACACGTAATATAAAGGAAATACATCCCACCACTACGACCATCGCTGAATACCCTGGACGGTCCCATACCAAGCCTCTTACGGTCAGCCGATCTCGCTCTGTGGTATCCTGGGTTCCTTTCTGGGCAGTGCCGTAATTCACATCATAACTCAACGGGTAACGTCCTTACCACTACGACTACCACTGAATCACCCTGGACGGTCCCAGACCAAGCCACTTACGGTCAGACGATCTCGCTACGTGGTA
>NW_017721365.1:0-736 GCF_001865875.1 Lupinus angustifolius | reverse complement strand
CCTTCTCGGAATACTTTCTTTAAAATTAATTACCGAGTTTGACTATTTAATTCCAACACCTTGAATACTTTACCTTTTAATTCAATTACGGTGTTATACCAAAGTAGTTTATATCACATACCCATACTAGGGTTATTACATACTCAACCAATCCATCCAAATAATCAAACACAATTACTGTCTCTCGCCCAAGCGAGATATCTCTCGCCCAAGCGAGAGAGTTCTAGGGGCTCATTAAAATCTTGGACGTTCTCGCCCAAGCGAGGCCCTTCCTCGCCCAGGCGAGGCTTGCTTGACCAAGCGAGATTCTGTCGCCCAGGCGAGGGAATCCCAGAACTAAAACTTCCCCTCGCCTAGTCCTCGCCCAAGCGACAGGGACTTGGACAGAATACCAATTTTCCCTTTTCGACAACCGAAACACATTTAAACATGGTTTTTCAATCACCTGCACACAGAAAAGTTCCCAACAACATTCATATACACCATCAACAATCGTATATATTCAAACGCATTCAAACATAAAAATCTTGGGTTTCTTAAAACCCAAGTTAACCCCAAAACCTTTGAGATGGTTTAGGAGATTCAGGTGTCATATTCGGACACCACTATGTCACGATGTGTTCTCTCTCACCTTAATGAAGCGTGCTTTAACTCGTCAACTAAGGGTGGTTTGGTTTCAAGGTTCAAATGCCGGAAATCTTCATAACTACCATAATAAAACTCGTTAGTTTTCCGA
>NW_017721364.1:0-12515 GCF_001865875.1 Lupinus angustifolius | reverse complement strand
AACATACTTCAATATCATCAACATCCATTCGTTGAATGTGAAGAGATTGAAGATTGAAAGATGAAAATGAAGAAGAAAGGATGATTAGAGTAACTTACTCTCAAATCTTCAAATTGCCAAGTTTTTGCAAAGTGTTTGTGCATGAGGATACATGTGCATTTATAGAGTTGTGGGGTGGGAGAAATCTGATTTCTAAACCCATTTCCCAAGGCAATCTAGCAAATCCAAGAGGGTGAGTGAATCATGGGTTAAGTGAGTGATTTAGGGGATTTGGTGGTAGTAAATCAAGGCATTAATGAGTGAAATCTATAAGATTTAGTAGCTAGATTTTGTGAAGTGACTTCATGCGACGCGACGACTTCAGTGAAACTTGCGCTATTAAAACCATGCTCGAGTATTGTCGGCCAATATTCGAGTAGCCAAAGATGATCGCCCGATTTTACTTTACGGTTGGAACATCGAATTTCATCATTCCGAGTGAAAATATTTTAGAAAATAGTTATGGACCAACTCAGGATCTATCTGGACTCGAAATGTGATTACGAAGCCAACGGTACGATCGGAATTTGATTCCGAGTTACGTAACTCAAAAACCACTTTTTGAGCCGTACCGGGTGAGATTCGGCCCCGACAGCGGTCCGAAACTGACTGTCTCCGAAAATCATGAAAATTTAAAAATTTACCACCAAATTGGAAATAGAATTACAGGACTAAAACTCAACTAGAGTTTCGTCTAATTATTTACCGAAAATTCCCAAAAATTCATTTTCGAAAATATAATTAATAAAAATATTAATAAAATCTTATAATTCAAAATCGTAAAATTCGAGGTGTTACAATTACAATATGGCTACTAGTTCCAATTTTTGAAATTCCCACAATATGGCTATCAGTGCCAATTCTCAAAATCCCCACAATATAGCGCTACCCGTGCCAATTCTTTTCCCTCAATATTGACTACCAGTGTCAGTTCTCGAAATGCCCACAATATGACTACCACAATATGGCTACTCGTGCCAATTCTTAGTACACGGAAAGAAAGGGGGAGAAGTTTGCCGAAAATGGATCGACGGAAAATATGAGGGAGAAAGAAATAGTTCAATGAAAGCGCATTCAACTTGGGGCAAGAAAATATGAAGATAAGAGACTTCTATTTATAACATAGGATTTTTTTCCATGTTCTCCATCTCTCCAATGTGAAACTTGGGAATTGTTTTTTTTTTCAAAATTCTTCCATGTGGGACTTGAGAGTATTTTAGATTTTACACCCACAACCAAGTTCCAACGATCCTCCACTTGAAATTAAAAAATGATTTCCGAGAATATTTGGAGTCTCAATAAGATTGTGTATAAACAAAGGTGTCATACGACTTGAACCTTTGCAAAATGAATAAGATCCATATTTTACTAGAGTGACTCGTATTCTTGAACTCTAGTTCTGACATCAAACTCCACACAACATTTTCAAAGGTATATCCTGTAAAGCTCGTGCATTAAAGATCAGACACGTCTATCCCAATCAAGGTTAGGAGCAAGATTTTCTTCACAGTTCCACCTAGTAAAGGCCTTAGACGAGATTCTAAAATTGGCAAATTTATCAGCACATGTGTTTCCTTCCCTATATATATATATGAGACACAAAGTAGTACATTGAAGCCAACAAAACTTTGCACAATCACCACTTACTAGACAACTTCCAAGGGACAATTGCTTTCCCTTTTAAAATCTACACCACTAACATTGAGTCACATTCCAACAAAACCTTACGCCATCCATTTTTGTGAGAAAATTCGATAGCCAAAATAGCAGCTTGTAATTCTGCAAAGAGAGCATCCCGGACTTTGATCCAACATAGTTTGCAAAACAAGTCAAAAAAGCACTACTATGATTCCTAAAGATTCCTCCCCGCCAGAATGTCTTGGAGCACCCTGAGCAACACCGTCGATGTTGATATTAACTCTTCCCCAGGCTGGAGGAGACCAAATAAGTGTGATATTTTAATATGCATATTTTAAAGAATAGTTGTATATATTTTACTATTAAAAACGGTTACTTTTATAATATAAATTTTTTTATGAGTTAATTATTAATTAAATAATAAATGGTTATAAATTTATATCCATAATGAGAATTGCTCAAAATTAATAAAACAAAAATAAATTAAATAAATCATAAATCAAATAAGACTTACAATTCTAATAATTTAAGTAGATTTCATGATTTTTTTATAATATATTTTTAAGAACATATTCCTAGTTTTAAAAAAAAGTATACAGAACCTTGAAGAAGAAAAACATTCCTATGTTGTACAAAAATTTAATATATTTTTTTATTTGATGTAATTACGACCAGAAATTATTGCTATGTTTATTAAATAAACATAAAAAATTGGTACACATGTATACTAGAAAGAATTGTGGCTTTGTTTATTTTGTTCTGTAATTTGGCTATATTGTTGACATAAAAATAAAAAAATTAAACATTTGAATTATGCATTATTAAATTGCAATCAACATAATTTAAAAATAAAAGTTAATAGAGTATTTTAATGATATATTCAAATTTATGAATATAATTATTGTATTCAAATCATATAATTATGTAATTTCTTGACTTTATAATATTTTAACTTGTAACCTTTGAACACTAACAGTAGAATCTTTGAACACCTCAAATAAATAACAACAATATATTAATTTAGATAGTAATTTCAGAGAAATAAACCTCAGTATATACCATTAATAAATGAAATTAAAATAAAATTGGTACCAGAGTATAATAGAATGAATACTGGCCATGTGATTGTGTGTTGTAATTACGCTTATGTCTATAATCATGAAAAAAAATGTTATAATTATATATTTTTAAATTGCATCCAATATTCTTTAAAAGAAGTTATGTCATCATTATTAGAATGAAACCCGTTACTCTGTTAGGGTTTGTGAGAAGATGAGTTCCAAAATTCTCGCTCCTGGGAAACTTGATGCTTAATCCTCTTGGTTTTTCTTCTCTTTCATGTGTGTGCGTTTCTCTACGCTCTGTTTGGGGTTTCGCATTCTCCACTGGTTTATCTTCTTCGTGCGATTCTCTGCGCTCTGCTTTGGGGTTCCTCTGGTTTTCTTCTTCGTGTCTGTGCGTTCAGCTTCGGTTTCCTCTACTCTGTTTTAGGGTTCAATGAAGGCTCTGGTCCCTACAATTCTGTGGGGATTTCTGGACAGGCTTTCTTCTTCTTGCTTAGAGCCAAAGGCAAACTTTGTTGCTACTACTCAGAAAACGAAATCTTTTGCACAAGCGGTAACAAATTCGGCCCATGTTTCTGTTTCGCATCTGCCACAACCCTGCTTAAAAAGGGACGCCATTGCCATTAAGATCATTGAAGTCGACTATCAAGCGGGTCTTCAAAGATGCAAATCGCATCTCCATGGGAGACTGGTTCTTGCTAAAGGCGACAAGCCTCTGAAGTTTGTTGAGTTAAAAGAGAAATTGACATCTCTGTGGAGTAAGATTGGTAAGTGGTCAATAATTTCGTTGGGAAAAGGCTTCTACGACTTCTCATTCTCATTGCCGGAAGACATGAGAACTGTTTGTTCCATCGGTTCATGGAGCCTTAAACTAGGTATTCTCCATATGTTTTTATGGTCCCATGATTTTAATCCTAATTTGCAACGGCTGTCTCACGCCCAATGTTGGGCTAAAATACATGGTTTACCCCATGAGTATTGGTGTCCTCGTATTATTTTTTCGATTGCAGGGGGAATTGGTATACCGATATCCCTGGATGAGGGTACAAGCAATCGAACCTGCAGCCATTTTGCTAGAGTATTGGTAGAACTGAATCTTAAATCTACTCTTCCTGATCAAATTCTGGTCGAGAGGGAAGGCTTCGTTTTTTTTTCCAAATTGAATATGAGAGTCTGCCGAATTTCTGTGTTGGCTGTCATACTATTGCCCATAGTGTGGGGAATTGCAGAAGGCTGCCCAAACAAAAATCAGAAGCTAAAGCTCTTGAAGCTCACAAAAATGGGGCTAGAAAACAACCATTAGTTGAAGTGGTTCCTCAAATCCCGGTTAATAACGATTTGTTCATCAACCTGGAAATAGATGATCGGAATAACAATGATCTTCATGGTCTGGAAAGGGTGGAAATCTGTTCTGAAAGTAACTCTAGCATTCATTTGGAAGAGGATCTTATTGTTCCTGCTTCGGTTCCGGCTAGTACTCATATGCATGAAAATGTACTCAACTTATTCAACAAGTTACTCCTGTGCAGATTATGAATGATCATGACAATACGGTGGTTGCTAACGATTTGAGATTAGTTGGTAGGCTCTGGGATGATGATTCTCTGGATGAAGAATGGGAAGAGGAAAGTTTCACTAATGTGCTTAGTAAATCCCAAAAGAAGAGGTTAAAGAAGAAGAACAACATTGAAAATTCTTACAATACCCGTAAGGGTGGCCTTTCCTATAGTGTTCAATGAAGGTCCTCTATTGGAATTGTAGAGGTTTTGGTAGCCTAAAGACTAAGCTGGTGCTTTAGAATTTTTGTGTCACCCACAAGCCGGACCTAGTGTTTATTTCTGAACCTATGATTCCGATTGTTTTAGTTAGCTCTACTTTTTGGAATTCTCTAAACCTTGATCTTTTTGTTGTTAGTAATAGAGGTGATGTTCTTCCTAATCTGTGGGGTCTTTGTTCCAGGGGTGTGGTTCCCCATGTGCTTTTGAGCACTTCTCAGTTTCTAGCTATTTCTGTTACTCTTGATAATAAGGTGGTTAATGTGTGTGTTGTTTATGCTCATACCAGCTATACCAGCTTTTCCTGGTCCTTGGTGTTTTATTGGTGACTTCAACGCAGTGGTTGGTGCTAATAAATGTAGAAGCTCTAGAGTTCTGGCCAGAATCCCATCCGAAGAATTCAAAGTTTTTATTGAGAATGCTAATCTCCTTCATTTACCTACAAGAGGGGCTTCTTTCACCTGGTCTAATAGGAGAACAGGGTCTGCTCTCACTGAGAAGCGGTTGGATAGATCTCTTTGCAATGAAACTTGGCTGAATCTTTGGTCTCAGGTTTCCTGGCAGACTTTGCCCAGAAGCTCTTATGATCATCATCCGCTTTTATTTTCTGCTTATCCTGGTTCTCCTCCTCTCTTCACTCCTTTTAAATTTCAAAAAATGTGGCTTCTTCATCTTGATCGCAGGAGAGTCATTTCTGAAGCATGGAGGGCGAACTTTTCTAGCGGCCCCATGTACATTCTTTCTCATAAGCTGAAACTTTTAAAAAAAGATCTTAGAACTTGGAACAAGAGGGTTTTTGGTAATATTCATCATAAATTTAATAACGCTTTGTCTAATGTAGATCTCATCCAAACCTACATTGTTGATATTGGCCCTAATCCTGAGTTGTTGGAGCAAGAGGATCAAGCTCAGAAGGCCTTATTCCATGATTTGGGGATAGAGGAGGTCTTTTGGAAGGAAAAATATAGGATCAATTGTCACATCCATGGCGACATAAATACTAAGTTCTTTCACAGGGTCACGAAAATCAGACAAGCTACTAAAGCTATGTCTATCTTGATGGACGACGAAAAGATTTTATATAATCAGGATGATATAGCTAATCATGTCCTAAACTACTACACTGATCTTTTTGGCTCTACCAATAATATTGCTCGTAATGATTTGATTCAGTCTGTGATTCCTTCTCTTGTCTTTGACGATGAGAATTTGATGCTCACCTCTATTCTCTCTCATCAAGAAATAAAGGATGTTGTTTGTGGTTTAAATGGTGATGGTGCCCCTGGTCCGGACGATTTTGTTGGTTGTTTCTATCAGGCTTTTTGGGATATAGTGGGTAATGATGTTTGTTGCTCCGTGACCCAGTTCTTCACCCAGGGTTGGATTCTTCCTAACATGAACTCTAATTCGGTTATTCTGATTTCGAAAAACAACAATGCGGTCAAAATTGATGATTACAGACCTATTGCTATTGCCAACTTTAAATTCAAGATTATCACCAAGGTTCTTGCTGATAGGCTGTCTATTATTGCTTTTAAAATCATCTCTTCTCAACAAAGGGGTTTTATCAGGGATAGGAAGACTCAGGAATGCATCTGTCTTGCTTCTGAAGCAATCAACCTTCTTGATCATAAAACTTTTGGGGGTAATATGGCAATAAAGCTTGATATCAAAAAGCCTTTTGATATAATTGACTGGGATTTTATTACTTCCACTTTGACTGAGTTTGGCTTTAGCGTGCATTTTACCAACCTCATCAAGGTAATTCTAAGTTCTGCTAGACTTTCTTTCTGTGTGAATGGTCATATGGTCGGGTTCACAAATTGTAGTCGGGGGGTTAGGCAGGGGGATCCTCTCTCTCCCTTGCTATTATGTATTGCTGAGGATGTTTTCAGTAGGGGCATCATGAAATTGGTGAATGATAGAAAGTTGAGTCCTATCTTTGGTCCTAACATGCTTCACTCTCCCAATCATTTTTTATATGCAGATGACATTATGGTCTTTTGCAAAGGCACAAAGAGTAATTTACTGGCTATGAAATCTCTGATTCAGAACTACTCTTCGGCTTCAGGTCAGCATATTAGCGTTGATAAGTGCCAATTCTACATCAAAAATGCTCCGGCTAGGAAATTGTCCAACATTTTCAATTACTTGGGTTTTCGGCAGGGATCTCTGCCATTCAATTACCTAGGGGTGCCTCTTTTCACTGGTAAACCTAAAAAGTGTCACCTTCAACCTATTGCTGATAAAATTCTTCTCAAATTATCTACTTGGAAGAGTTCTCTTCTATCTATTATGGGTAGGGTTGAGTTGGTCAAATCTATTTGTCAAAGCATGTTGGTTTACAGTTTTCATGTCTATAAATGGCTAGCTCAGTTATTAAAATGGGTGGACTCTAAGATGAGAAACTTCATCTGGTCTAGTAACACAGAGGTTCGGAAAATTGTTAATGTTGCGTGGAACCAAGTTTGCTCCTCTACTTCCTTTGGTCGGCTCGGTCTTAAGTCTATTAAGCTTATGAATAAGTCAGCCTTATTAAAGTTGGCTTGGGATATGTTATCTTCTCAGCAAGAGTGGGCTTCTTTCTACAGAGAGAGATTTTGTTGTAACAGAATTGTCCCTCCTAGGTACCACAAGTCCTTTATTTGGCCTGGTATTAAGGACAACTGGTCTATGGTGGTCATGAACTCTAGGTGGCTGGTTGGCGATGGTAGGAACATTAATTTCTGGACTGATAACTGGTTGGGTGAGACTCTGGTCGATGCTCTTCATATCCCTACTCATCTGTATACCTCTTTGAAGGCTAAAGTTGCTGATTTCATCTCGGGTTTCAATTGGGTTATCCCTCTTTCTCTTTTGCTCAGGTTCCCGGAAATAATTTCTAAAACTAAGGATATCCCCATTGCTAACTCCCGGGATAGATTCATTTGGCAGAACTCTTCAGACGGTATCCTAATTGCTAAGTTAGCTTATGATAGCCTAACTCACTCCAACAGTCCTAACCATTGGCGTAATAACATCTGGTTCAATTCCATCCCTCCTTCGAAGTCCTTTATTACTTGGAGGCTCTTGAATGGAAAAATGCCTACTGATGATAATCTTCAAAAACGTGGCTGCTATATGGGCTCTATGTGCTGTCTTTGCAGATCTAACACTGAAGGCTCCTCTCATCTCTTTTTGACTTGTCCTTTTGCTATTTACTTGTGGAATTGGCTCGGTTCTCATCTGGCAATCTCCATTGATACTTCTTTTGTCACAACTTTATTTTCTATCTGCAATAATAGTTGGAGTAAGCAAATGAATGAGATGCTCTCTGTCTGCATTATCTACACTATCCATACAATCTGGCTTTGTCGTAATAAAAACAGATTTGAGGACAAGATGATCTACCTTGCTCAGGCAATTTCCAGAATCAAAAGGGAAGTTAATCTTTCCGATACCCTCTCTTCAGCAACTGGTAAGAACTCTCTACATGAATTTTGCATGTTTAAAGCTTTGAATCTGTCGGTTAGACCCTGCAAGTCTCCTTCAATAACCGAAGTGATCTGGTTACCTCCTACTCAAAATTGGATAAAAATCAACACAGATGGTGCGACTCACGGTTCCCCTGGTTATTCTGGTGGGGGTGGGATATTCCGTGATCATCATGGTAATTTCTTGGGTGCTTTTGCAACTTTCTTAGGTATTCATTATGTCATTTTTGCAGATTTCAGTGCTGCTTTAATATCTATTGATTTAGTTGTAAAACAGGGGTGATCTAATATTTGGTTGGAGTGTGACTCCTCTATGGTCGTTGATATTTTCAACAGCAAAGCCTCGCCTCCTTGGAAGCTGTTAAATAAGTGGAATGTCTGTAAAACTTCTATCACTAACCTGAACTTCAAAGTTTCTCACATCTTCAGAGAGGGAAACAAATATGCAGATAAGTTAGCTAATCATTGTCTAATTTATGGTGGAATGTATTGCCTTTATTTCTTAATGAGGATTTTGCTAGAAACAAGTTAGGTCATCCTAACTTTAGATTTAGAAACTTGTAACCTTGTTTCCTTGTAATCCTTCTTATTAATCTATTTCCGTCAGTGCCTTGCACTCTCGGTTTATAAAAAAAATTAAAAGAAGTTATGTTATTTATGATAGTAACAATATTTGTTACACTGGAATTGATGGTTGGTTTGCTTTACAATTTATCATTGATGATTAAGATTAAAATTAGTTAATAATTATATGATCATCTAAAAAATCATGTAATTTATATTTTAATATTAATTGATGAAATAAAATCAAATTATCCTTATTAATTATTATCATTTATGACAGTAACATAAATTTTCACCTAAGTCCCCTTTATACATATATATAACAATTAAGCTTTAATATTAATAGTTGATGTTAGCTAAATAGATTGAATAACGTTGTAATCATTTATCATCAATCATGATTATTGACGAAATATTAATAGGTAAATTAAATCTTTACTAGTTATTTACATAAATATATATTGTTTATATATGTATATATGAATTAATATGATAATAATTAGAATAATTTAAGAAATTATTGGATAGAAAAGACAGTTATTTATAAAAATTATATTTTAATATTATAATATTTAAAGGTAATAAGTAGGTAATAGGTGAGTATATGTAACTAACGATACAACGATAAAAAGATAAAAATATCAAAAGAATCATAAGATAATATCATTAAGAACATAATATATGATAAGTGTTATGATAAGTATAATTATTCAAATTAAAGAAAAGATAACTATCATAGAAAATAATATTGAAGAATATTAGTCAGTAGATTATTTACATAAAGATAAATACTATTGGAAGAAATAAAGGTAAATTCATTTGTACCTACACCAACAATTGTGAATTTATTAAAATATAAATAATATTTATAATTAGTATATTTTTTAATAACACTTTTCACACAAAAAATCACTTTCTAAAAGGAGAAAAGAACTTTCATGTACATATTTTATTTGTTTTTTTCTTTTATTTTAATATTTTTTGTTTTGTTTTCTAAAAACTGCAATTTATTTACTATTTAACAAAAAAAAACTCTTGCCACATTAGCAAGTGACATATGTCAATACCTTATATAAAATTTTCATCTAAAAAGTTCTCTACCTCTTATTGTGCAACCGCATCTCACACATAAGATGAAAAATTGTTTTTAAATTTAAAGTATACATTTTGTGATAATATCATTTTTCGTGTGTTTAATGTCAATTTTTGATGTATAAAGATTTGTATATTGATTTAAGATTATATTTTTTTATTATATAGTTTAGTTTGTATTATATTGTAGTTAAAAGTTTCAATTTGATCCATTAGAAAATGGATTCAAGATCACAACTGTAATTGAATCAAATCTTCTAACACTACCAAAAAAAGGCGGAATGTCCACACTTCGGTAACCACGTCTCTGTAAAACGTGGCTAAAACGTTAAATTTTTTCTAATTTGCCAATATACTAGCTGGACCCTGGTCCCGTTTGTTTCCTCTAAATAATCAAATATCAGGTTTGGGTTAAAGATTGAGACATATAACATGGTCTCTCATTTCTTCTACTCTCTCTCACATTCCTTCTACTCTCTCTCTCTCTCTCTCATTTCTTCTACTTGCCCTCTCACTGTTTCTCATTTCTCTGCACAATCTTCTTTTCAATTCTCTACTTCCTCTCTCTCTCGCACGCTTCTTCCACCATCAACGTCTTCTTCTTCGTTCCATATTGAAGTTTTGCCATCATCGTGAGCTCAACATTCTTATATCCCGTTGTTCAACAATGATCCTTCATCGTTAAATGCTATCTTCTTCTGAAGATTTATAAATCGTCTTCTTATTTGAATCGGCCTCACTCTCTGTTTTGTTCACGTCATTCACCATCTTCTTTGCTCAATGTGGTTGTCAGTACCAACTCAAATTGAAGCTTATTTTGAGGTTCAATTCATTCCAATTTTGGTAAGAAATCCCTAATTTCTTGATTCATCTACTACATTCATTAATCCTAAATTTCTAATTGTATTTGTTAATTTTCTACTAATTTCCACAAATATATACAAATCCCTAACCTCTGAGTTTTTAAGTGAATTATTTTTCCCAAATTGTTTTATTTATGGTTCACAGAAGGTTCAATGGCATTGGATGTCTTCTTAATTAGGAACTATTGGTAATAGATTTGCCAGAAGTATGTCAAGATAATCCTAAATGACATTAACATTATGTGAAAACAATGTGATATGATAAGTATACAAATATTTTTAATTGTATATATGTCTTCTTGTACAGAATCCTCTCAAGTTTATGTACATAATTGCATTGAGCTTTTAGAAGAGAAGCTACAACAATCCTCATAAGTTGTGCCTCTCTGTTTTTATAATGTAATCATATTCGAGATATTAATCATCTTAGCTATGAACATATTGTCTTAATATTAATACTCCTTATAGATGCACTCCAATTTAGAACATTTTGTTTCAGTTGTACATCCTTGAATTTATATTTTCTTTTTGGGCGAAGGTTGCAATGCGCCATTTATGTTATGTTTTGATGCTAGTGTTGTTTTGTTAGACTATTAGGTAGTGAAGGTATTCATTCACGTGTATTAGTTACTTTATAACACTCTCCCGGAGAAAGTAAAGCATAAATTGCCATTTATTCTATGCAAATTTTCCTCGTTGGTAAAGTTAGTGTGTGCTTTTATGCTACTTGAACCTTTTCATTGTGAATGGATTTGTCTAAGATAATAAGCATGTTATTTATGAGATTCTATGTTCAGGTCTGTGTCACTATTCCTTATCTAATGTTTGTTTTACTGGTTTTGAATTGGAAGCACTGATAGATAGGATCAGACTTGTATGTTAGTCTTCACAATTGTCTTCGGTGGCCTCCAAAACTAGTCTACAAAAAATTTAGTCAAGTATTATACCATCAAGAATGACCTCCAACCAGGTCTCTAATAAGACCTAATCAGATATCATACCAAAAAATAACACAAATGATGGTTCTGTACTAGTGTGCCAAGTCCTCAATTTGCAATCCCTTCAATAATTCCAAATTACTGAAATCCCAAAATCGGTTTCAAGCCTCGAAGAGAAACTAAGCATCAGCGGGTCAGTAACAACCTGATTCAAACTTCTGCAGACCAATAACCAACCAGAACATTACTGTCATTGACCAAAAGCTGTGTTTTCAATGGGAATTGCAACTAAACATGGCAGTGGCATCAGCAGCCCTCACAAATATGGTCAGCAATGACAACCTAGCCTCACTTTTCATCCTCAAATAGGATGATGACCCATATCTGTTAGCCAATAATTGGAACCAAATATTGAATAAGAAAGTACACAACAACTATTCATAGCACTCCAAAATTACAATTAGAAGTGCCTGATGCACCTGAATTATGTGTGGTTGTGCGTATGCTACCACCAATAAGAGAAGGGAAGAAGAAGTTCATTCAAATCCACTAAAAGGAGAATGTAGAATAGATGCACAAAATAGGGAAACACCATATGCTATATGTAAGAGTAAATATCACAATCTACATGCTTAATAGAGTGAGAGCTTACTCTTTGTACCACAATTGTTGTGTTTATACTCCCTTTCTGACTTTGTAGAATCTTGATATTAGCAACCTTGCTAACGCCCCAATGGCCATGTATACTAACTTATTCTATTGGTCAAACATCTTCATTATTATTACTTATGTTTTAGCCTAAATGTTTGTAATTTTCTTGCGAGTGTTGTCTCTTCTATCATGTTTCACTAAGAGATTATTATATTTCATTACCTAGTAGCCCTCTTGTTGGAAGCATTGGGCATCCCTGCTTTCCAGAAAAGAAACCAGTATTTTATGGTCATCATGGTGTTGATCAACTTAGAACGCAAATGCAACGTGAGATGGTATGCTATCTAACTTTCCTGTTTATATTCTTGGCCAATGTTTTTAAAATGTCTGTTGAATATATGATTTATTTGCCTTATTT
>NW_017721363.1:0-28043 GCF_001865875.1 Lupinus angustifolius | reverse complement strand
TATATATATATATATATATATATATATATATATATATATATAATATTAACATTAATGTTGAAAAATCAATAAAATAATAATAATTTTTTTTTTATTTTCATTAAAAAATTAATTTTAAATAAAAATCGGGGCGATATGACCGATACAGTTCAACCGAAAACCGACCAGTATGATCAATTTTAACCGGTATGATTATATGATCAGTATAATTACTATATTGTACCAATATCGGAACCGATTTACCGGTTGAAACGGCGGTACGAATAGGTTTTTATAACATTGGTTGAAAGTCTAAATTAGCATAATTTTATATTGACAAAAATATAACATAGCCCCATACCTTTTTTGGGTCTAAATAAACATAATTTTCTGAAGCTACAATTTTGGGCATTCATATAATCTAATAATTTGAACCAAATTCAACATAAAATTAATAAATCAATATAATTAGAAGCTGAATTAATTTAATTACCTATGATGAAAGTCCAGTTCTTAACTGAACCAATGGTATGCCAATCACCTTGATGCACATTAGCTTCAGGAATTCTTTCACAAATGTTTTGAACTTGGTTCAGATTCTTATGGAAGAGATTGAACCATTGAGAAATAGTTGCTTTGATTCCAAATTCAATACTCACTTTACCACTAAGAGCCATTTTCAAATGTATCAAACACAATTTTTGAGATATGAAGTGTAAATGTTGAGAGATGGGTCTCACTCTTAAATAATAAGTAGCTTACACACTATTGCAAACTCAATTATTGGATCAATTCCAAATATTTTGATCCATATTTTGGTTTATGAAAAAAAGAGGGAGTCAATAATGTTATCAGATTATTTTCAGGATTTCAACCGATGACTTCTAGGTTACAATATAAATAACCTTATGTTTTGTCGAGACTAACCCTTTTATATTTTGCTTTATATTAAAATAAAATATAAGTTTCAAGATGTAGCATATTGAGAAGAATATAATTTCTCAAACTATATCCAATATTATTGAATGAAATATCAATTTATGAAAATCATATAAAAATATAGGCGAAATTTTTTCTGTAAAGGATTTGTCTGCCCTCTTTCATTATTGTAATTCATACAATTGCAAATTTGTAATGAGGAATAGATCGTAAGGAAATAATAATGACATTTTTTCATATATTATGTATGTTGATTAAGTATCATATTCAATATACAAATTCAGTTAGATGATATTTATATTGATAGAGAATTAGCTTATCTATAATTTAATTAGTTTCATTTATTTGAGTTTATTTATAGTTTATCTTTACTTGTTAGTTATTATTTGAGTTTATCATCCATATAAATTAAACTTGTTATTGAAGGAAACATAGTTTAAAAAACTTATCAATCCAAAATAAAAAAAATAATCTATATAAATTATAAAACATACACTAGATTCTATTGAGTAACTATATTTTTACTGGCTTTATAATTTTTTAAGAAGAGTGAACTTCTATTTAATTTTAATTGAGAAATATTTTTTTTTTGATAAACAGTGCGAAGGCACTAGAAATATATTAAACCATGGAGAGTTACAAGAAGAAAGAAACTAAGATACAAATCTATAGTTAGGAAAGCTTAAACGGTTCCTATTAACCTCCTTCAAAATGAAGGGAGGAGCATGATTCCACCAAACTATATTATGGATAGTTAAGCCAAAATTTGCAAGTTGATCAGCACAACTATTTCCCTCCCTATAGATATGAGTGACTAGCCAATTCATTGAAGAAAGTAATTTGTTGCAATGATTCCACTTGCTTAAGAGCTTCCAAGGGGGATTTGCTTTATCATTGAAGATGTCAACCACTATCATTGAATCACATTCAAGCCAAATATTGTGCCAACCTTTTCCATGAGCAAACCTAACCGCAAGCATAGCAGCATTGAGCTCCACAAAGAGAGCATCATTGCAGCCATTAAAACAAGCAAAACAAGCCAAAGTTTGTCCCTCATGGTTTCTGAAAATGCCACCACCAGCTGAGGGACCAGGGCTGCCTCTAGCAGCACCATCAGTGTTGATTTTAACAGTTGCTTGAGCAGGGGGCAACCAAATCACCTCAATTATTTTAGGAGCCTTGGAGTAATTTATTCTAACCTGAAGGAGTCTAAGCAGAGCAAAGTCAGAAATGGAGTTGCTAGCACACGCCTTGGAATTGTTACCAGACAAAGAGATGCCCAGCTTTATCCTAGACAAAGCTTTAGATAAGGATATGATTGTGTTGTTGAATCTAGCCTGGTTCCTGCAAAACCATATTGAACTTATAGCATGAATTATGGAAGCTGTGATTGCCAGTTTGACTTGATCACTCCACTTCCTTTGAGTTAACTTCAACAGGTTTGGCAAGGAAGAAGTGTCTAGAGCAGTGTCCAGAGTGGTGCTCAGCCAATTCCAAACATGAACAGAAAAAGGGCAATTGAAAAACAAGTGTGTGGCAGTCTCCTCCTCTTTGTTGCATAAGCTGCAAATAGAAGCCATAACACAACCTCTTCTCTTGAGATTATCATCAGTAGGCATCTTGTTGTTGAGTAATCTCCAAGCAGTGAAAGATTTTGAGGGAGGAATAGCATCAGACCAGAGGTTAGTACCCCAATTGTGTTGAACTGAGCCAGGATTGAGATGAAGATAAGCATCCTTGGCAGAAAGAAGACCATCATTGGAACTTTTCCAAGCCAGTTTATCAGTTTCAGAGTTTGGAATGATGTTGCAAATCTGAGAAGTGAGGATAGGATATTTAGAAGTCAAAGTGTGAGGAATTATCCAAGCTTCATTACTGATGAAATCAGCCACAGTAGCTTTCAGGTGGTTATGCAGATGCAGAGGAATGTTAAGAGTGTCCACTAAAGGCTCCCCTAACCAATTGTCAAGCCAGAAGTTTGTTTTTTGACCATTGCCAATTATCCAGACAGAGTTCAAGTGCAGGGTATGCCAATTAGTCTTGATAGCAGACCAGATTGAGGACTTGAAGTATCTGTTGGAAGGAGTAGGATTAGATCCAAACCTGTCCCTAAAGAAGATAGCCCATTCATGATTAGAGCTGATCATTTCCCAAGCTAGCTTTAGCAAGGCAGCATGATTTATCTTTTTCAGAGATCTAAGACCCAATCCACCATCCTTGAAAGGAAGGCAAACATTCTTCCAAGCCACAGTGACCAGCTTCCTGTCCTCAATATTACCAGACCAAACAAAATTCCTTATGCAATTGTCACTTATTTCTCGGACTTGTAGACCTGAGTAACTTTTGTAGACGTAACCTGACTTAAGGTGGTTCATGCCTTCTCTTATTTTGAAAATGATATCAAAAATTTATCTAAATTACTTATATACATACAGAAATATTCTTCAATTCTCAATATATTTTCTATTTCTTATGACGCTATATATATACCCAGTTCCTAGACCTAGGGTGGTCACTAGGTCAAACGTTTTTCAATTATATTGTTATTTTCATTAAATATTTCCAATTTGCCATTTTAGTAAAGCTATATTGAATACTGCAAGATTTTTTCTCATTTATACTTTATTTTTGTTGGATGAAACTTATAAAACGCTTACAAATTTTACAATGTTTATGTTTGATGTATGGCAGAACACCTGATATAATAAAACATTATTAAAAAATAGCAAATAAATTCCTTCCTTTTGAATAAATTACTAATGAGTGGTACTAACATAAAATCCATTTTTTCCATCATATATAAATCTAAAAATATAAAACATAAAAAAAGGAATCAGGAAGGGTCATGAATATTTATTCCTTTTCCTCAACTCATCATTTCAACGGCCGCTTTACGTCGCTTCTATTCCCTAAAATATAAATTACATCCAATTAAAAATAATTAAATGACACAACTAAAGATAAATAAATCATATCCAACTATTCGTATAGCTCATGGATACGTAGAGGTAAGATATAATCTTATTAGACAAAAAAATAAAAAAATAAAAAGGTTTTCCTAAATAAATAAAAAATAATAAAACAACTTTAGAGTATAAAATTACTCCATTCAAATATTGAGGATACCGTCTAGTACGAGCAGACGAGATGCTAACACATTCTCCAATATATAATCCACTCTCGTATCCAAATCTCTAAATTAAAAACCAACATGTTACAACTATGTCAATAAAGAGGGTTTTCTATATTCTAATCATAAAACGTGATGACAAATTCAATAAGTCATGTAATCAGTGTCATGCCGAAGATTGAGATGTGACAATTATGACCCATTCTAGAAAAAAATAATATTATTATAATAATTAAAAATTGATGCTTTTAAAAATAATAAAATATTGTCTTTATCACTAATTTCTTAAATTAAATAATAAAATTGATGGAGGTCGTGATGACACTTCATTACCTTATCTTCGATAATAAATAGGGGCGGTTAATGATGATTATTCATCAAAAAAACCTTAAGGGTTACCTAGGTAACATGGTCCAATGATGGTCCTAACTGATCCATATAGATCAGGATAACCCCACTTAAGTCCTGGTACAGGAATAACCTAATTTGATAGGTGTACTTGGTGACACGTGCTATATCAAACATGATAACTTGTACTCCTGATTGCTATCCGAAATGAGTTGGGTTGAAAAGTAAGAAGGAGTCGAGTTGAAAAATAAAATTTTGAATATGAATCCACTTATATTGAATTTGACATTAAATTAGTTGGGAATCCTAATTCCATAGATATACATTGTATAGTTCATGCATCATGTTCTTGAGAATGAATTTCATGTTTGGGAAATGTTACATTGTCTGATTATTTTGTGTTATGTTGGTGATATTCCATATAATTTCACATATTGTGTCTTAAAAGAATAATTTACTCGCTCTTTCTTCGTGTACATTGTCTACCTGTATGTGTTACGGGTAGCGGACAACACTTCTCCCCAAGAGAGGATATTAGTTGGGGACTCTGATATTGGTCTTGATGGAATGGTATTTTCGATAGTTGTTGAAGTGGCTACTTCATGTGTGATATTTCTTTTATATTGTATTTACCTTATTGTATAGAATGACATTAACCTCTGATACGCTGATAGGAAAATCGGTTTTATTTGAAGATACTTCAAGTCATTTATATGTCTATAATTAAAACTAAATTGACGACTACATTTCTGTAAATCCTTTTGACTAATAATTAATATGTAGTTGTTTCATGTAATGTATGCCATCTAAGACTTCTTAGTCATGACATTTTCATGGATATCATGTCAAGTGCTTTTGTTATGTTGCTATATAATGACAATATTATAGATAATTTAATATCTATACTTAGTCAAGATAGAGTATATGAAAGGAATAGATTTCAGGTAATAAAATAAGCATAATATGTTTTTGAAAATGATTTGTCTTTTTTATGTTCAAATAATCATAGGAAGTGAAGTTTAATTTTTGAAAGTTTGAAAATTTGATGCTATGTTCTTTGGGTCATTCTTTTGAATAGAAAATAAAAGTAAATAAATACTTTCAAAGTGAATAAAAATTTATGAAGAGAGAAATTCATAGACATAAATAGTTGTTCAATTAAAAAAACTTGAAGTACCTTTTTTCTTTTGTTTTATCATTTCACTCTTTTTTTAAATGAGGTGTTATATAAGAAGCATACTATACTGTGGAGGATAAACCCATCCTAACAACCGCCAAACAATTCAAAAACATATAAACATTTTTTTAGCATAGGAGTTATTTACAAAAGAAAAGATAAGCTTTAAGAGGGTACGTGAATCCATGCAATAGCTGCTTTAGGTCTGACCCTCTCAAGTACTATCCCCAACAGAGTCAATAGCTTTCACACCTCAATCTCTGGTTGAATATCGGTTACACAACTTATTGGAACCACCACAATGTTTTGATGGTCAAAATGTAGAAAACTCATTTTAATTCATTAATGGATCCATCAACCCACACATAAAAATTGATCATGTTTGATGCACAATTAGTAGTGGAATGAATTTTGTACTACCAACAAAGTCTTTTTCATACATAAAACATGTGTAATCTATATTAATATATAAAGTAAAAAAAAAAGGATACTCATGTAATTTTATATGTGCAATTGTTATATTCAATGGTTGTTCTCAAGTAAACAATAAACTATAGAATAAATAGTTACAATAAGAAATTCAATATAATCATATAATTGTTGTTTCATTTAATAAATTATTTGCTTGCTTCTTATAACACCGTGAAAATTTCATATATTTTATTAATTATTTATTTTTAACAAAAATTAATTTTAGAAATTAATCGGTAATGAATTAGGCTAAATCGTAGTTGAGTGTTAGTTTTTTTTTGTGAATTTATATCTTGTGGTAAATTTTCATAACTTTCTATGACAAAAAGTTTTTGGACTGCTGTCGGGCCCAAATTCGCCTGAATTCGGCCCAAAAACGTGTTTTGATTTCCATAGCTCGGAATCGAATTCCGATTGTGCCTTTGGCTTCGAAATATTATTTCGAGTCAGGATAGACATCAAATTTATCCAAAACGTATTTCTAAATATTTTTCCACTCCGAATTCGGCATTTCGAAATTTTGTCCATAATCGGAAGATTTTAATATCCAACCAAGTATTAGCCGACAATAGTTGGGCATGGTCTCATCACAAATGATTCACCGAAAAATTCACCCCATTTTCCCGAGTGAAACTTGCGTGGCAAGCAAGCGAAACTACTCAACTTTACACTAAATTCTGTAAACGCTTCACTTACCCATTGCACCATTAATCTTGGAAACCCTTGGTTTGCTTCCGTAGATTAGATTCAATTCGGCTTAAATCTGATTTAAACCCTTAAAAGAGCCATAAAATCCCTTGAAACCTTTGGCTTGCACCCCCTAATCCAAATTACTCTACTTAAAGAGCCCATTCAAGGTAGCGAAACCCTTGGCTCTACATTCTTCTTCATTCAGATTTTTCTCAAGAACTCCAAGGTAAGTTCTTAGTTCATTGTTCCTAATCTCTTAGAAATCTAGCCTTTCATTATTTTCGATATTCGAGTGTGATGTTTATGCGTATGTTACGAACATTTTCAACCGTCAAAATTTTCTAAAAAACCTTCTTATCTCTTGTTATACGCAAGAACGCGAAACATGAGTTTTCGTGAATCTAGAAATTGTTGTTTTGGAAACCATGAAATCTTGTTGTTCATGGGGCTGTTTTAGTGTTTTGAATTCATGCATGTTATTTATGTTGATGAGAGATGATGATTTTGAAATCAAAGAAATATTTTAAATCGAAATGTCGTTTTGATCATGAGATCAATCCTTGTGAAAATGTTTTGAAATGATCATGAACACGGTAGGGATCTAAAACGAGACTTTCGAGGATAAAGGATGGTTCGAGATTATGAATCTTGGACCGGATTGATGAAAGTCTTGGATGTCTTAGAATGGATTAAAATCATGTTTTTATCTTAGAGTTAGTAGGAAAGCGATGTAACTCACGAAACATTGATTTGTGTTTTGTGTTAGTTTTGAGGCGTTCGAAGTCGGACAACCGATCCATTCACGGGAAGGGAATCAACCATGCTACAACCCAAGGTGAGAGAGAATACATCGTGACATAGTGGTATCCGAATATGACACCCGGATATCCCAACTATCTCAAAAGTTGGGAGTGATTTATGTTTTGTTAGAAACTCGTACTTAACCAAACGATTTCGTGTCTGGATTAAGTATGATGTTTCTTTAGGCTGAATGCCCCTAAGATAGTATAAAATATCAAGTCTCGTGGTTGTTATCCGTGAAGGAAGACCACTCGAGAAACTAAAATGCATTGGGATCGAAAACAACGGAGAGTTTCGATCTGGTAGCCCAAAAGGGCGAGGAAAATGGTCCTGGTAACTGGACCATCTCGCTCGGGCGAGCCATCCTCGCCTGGGTGAGGGAGAAACAGAAAAGAATGTTCCTAAATAGTGCTTAGGTGAGCAACCCCTCGCTCGGGGAGCCAGCCTCGCTTGGGCGAGGGCTAGAGAGCCCGTTTTGGATGTTTTTGGCGCCCGAGCGACATAAGGAGTTAACATGCTAGTTTTGAGTGAAACATTTACATTCACGTTTTTTTCTTAAACATAAGGAGTTTTTGTAATTAGTAAATCATTGTCTTTGACTTTTATTAAAATAATATATTATTTTTTTATTGTAATAATCAATTTTTGCAATTGAAAACTTAGTGTTCTATTATTGAAAATATGGTGATAGTATAAGAAAGTTAAACTCAATATATTAGGAAATCAAAATAAATTTAAAACGTTTTTAATGACAAGTTCTAAATGTTGAAACATCGAAAACTATAGTCTTTCCTAAACCAAGATATTACCCTCAGCCTCAAAACTCAAAACCATGATGTTCATAATTATCCCTTTTGAATCATTCAACTTTACAAAATCATTAATTTAAT
The DNA here is from genome assembly GCF_001865875.1 of Lupinus angustifolius. Lineage (NCBI taxonomy): Eukaryota > Viridiplantae > Streptophyta > Magnoliopsida > Fabales > Fabaceae > Lupinus > Lupinus angustifolius. The sequence goes on along the minus strand of NW_017721363.1, from coordinate 19,618 downwards.
CTTATCAATATAATAATTATAAAAACATCTTATTCGTAAAAGGAACATGATATGAATATTTTTCATAAAATGTAACTTATATAAAAATTAGTTCAAAAACATCAAGGGCTTTTTTCTATATTAGAGCCAATAATAACGACAAGTAATAGTTTTTCATGTTGTATGATACCTCTATTTAAGGGACATACATGGTAAGTCGAGTCCGTTTCAAGGCGTGTCAAAGACCACTTAGTTTGCACATTGGACTATCATGATCATACAATTTACAAGACTGGACTCTCAGTGGAAAGCCCCACCTAATCAATCCATATAGGCTTCTTGATGAATCACTGTCATTGACACCCTATCCAAATTCGCAATTATATTTTTATCACTATATCTTTCTATTTTCTGCAACTCAAACAACATGAATGAAATGCATGCACACTAATCAAAGTTAGCCCATTAAAACATTTTATCATTATTTTCTCAATTTCCCTTTGCATGGATATTACCCACATTATTCATCTCAGCCCCAGGACACTTTTATCATGCCAACTCCAACCGATAGGCTCAAGATGCTAACTCACTGATCAAATATCATTGGGCAAAACCCGAAATCTAATTAGACTTTCAATTGTGTGAATAACCATAGGCTCTCAAAAAATCCAATCTTTCAAAAAGTATCACCTATGTTAGTTGTCTCAGCCCCAATGTATTTTACCTAGCCATTTCTCTAGGACGAGCTCATCAAGATGTTATCTTAGTGATCCAATATAAATGGCAACAGTCACAAATATCACTACACTTTCAAGCTCGTGATTAACCATAAGCTCTCAACCAACTCCACCTTACATCCTTAATCACCAAGAGAACTTAAGGACGTCCATCGTTTTGTCAAATAAACACTTTTAGGAGCTTTTACTTCAATTACAGACAAATCAAAAAACATATTTTTTTTCTTTTCTTAAAATATTAGTTCTCAATTTGCTATTGTTTTTATTTTTCACATACTAGTTAATAATTTTTCCTAATCCTACAAATTAATTGATTTTCCATTCTCGCACTTAATATTTATTTTTAATCCCATATAATCTTTCTCATGCCCCGCACAACTAACTTTTGATTTTCTCAGGTCCACTCAAACCCCAATTTTAAATCTATGTATTTTTTTAATACAAACAACATAAAATTTGCATTTAGAATAATTTCAAAATTACCTCCTTGCCAAAAACAATACAAAATATATATTATCAAAATTTATAAAACTTAACCAAATACAAAATTAGACATATAAAAGAATTACCAATTTATCATTTGTATTCAAATATAATTGTTTAAGAATCATTCATGATGACATATTACCATAAGCGAGTACCACTTATTATGGTAAACACAAACAAATTCATAAACATATATTTGCAACAAATCAAAACATATATGTAACACCGTGAATTTTCGATGTATGTTTTATTAATTATTTATTTTAGCAAAAAATAATTTTAGAAATTAATCGGTGATGATTTAGGCTAAACCCTAGTTGAGTGTTAGTCTTTTTTTGTGAATTCCTATTTTGTGGGGCATTTTCGTACTTTTCTGTGACGAAAATTTTTGAGTTGTTGTCGGGCACAAATTTGCCCAAATTCGACCCAATAACGTGTTTTTGAGTTATGTAGCTCAGAATCAAATTCTGATTGCTCAATTGGCTTCGAAATATTATTTCGAGTCAAGATAGACATCAAGTTTGTCCATGATGCATTTCTAAATATTTTCACTCCGAAATCTGTGTTTCGAAGTTCTAACTGTAAACCGAAATTGGAAGACTTTTAATATCCAACCGAGTATTAGCCGACAATAACCGGGCATGGTTTAATTGCGAAAGTTTCTCCGAAGAGGTCACTTCACTTTCATGAGTGAAACTTGTTTGGCAAGCAAGCAAAAATACTCATCTCTTACACAAAACCCCTTAAACCCTTCATCTACCCATTACACAATTTACTCTTTGAAAACCTTTGGTTTTCCCTCCCCATATCAGATTCATTTTATTTAAAAGAGTCCCCTCTCACTTAGAGAAACCCTTGGCATTTCACTCTTCTTCTTCTTCTTCTTCTTCTTCTTCATCATCTCTTAAAATCTAACCGTTAAGTGTTTGTGATATTTTAGTATGATTTTTATATACATGTTACGAACATTTTCAACCATGGAAATTTTCTATTAATTTTCCTAACTCTTATTATACTCAAGAACTCGGAAAATGGGTTCTGGTGAATTTAGAAAACTGTTGTTTTGAAACCATGAAATCTTGTTGTTCATGGGCTTTTTTATTATTTAAAAATATGCATGTTGTTGATTTTGATGAAAGAGGATGAGTGTGAAATTAAAGGATTTTTGATTTAAAATGTCATTTTGAGTATGGGATCAACCCTTGTAATGAAGGTGTTGAAATGACCATGAACACGATGGGAATCGTGAACGAGACTTTCGAGGATAAAGGATGGTTGAAGAATATGAATCTTGAGGCGGATGGATGAAAGTCTTGGATGTTTTAAAATTAGATTGAAATGATGTCTTTACCTTAGGTTTAGCAAGTAAAAAATATTTAACTCATAAATCACTGATTGGTTTTTGTGTTTAGTTTCGAGGCATTCGAAGTCGGACAACCTACCCATACACTTAAAGGAGATCAACCACTCTACAACCCAAGGTGAGGGAGAATACATCATAACATAGTGGTGTCCGAATATGACACCCGGATCTCCCAAGTACCTCAAAAGTTGGGAGTTATATTTGTTTTTGTAGAAACCCGTACTTAACCAAATGATTGCGTTCCTAGATTAAGTACAGGTGATTTCTTAAGCTGTATGTCGTAGGATAGCTTAAAATATCAAGTATTGTGGTAGTTATCCATGAAGAAACACCACTCGAGAAACTAAAACGCGTAGGGATCGAAAATAACGGCGGTATTCGATCCGGTGGCCCAAAAGGTTGAGAGAGTGGGCCTGGCCACTAAGTCAACCACGCCTGGGCAAGCCAGCCAAGCCTAGCCAATGGACCAGCCTCGCCTAGGTGAGCCAGACATGCCTGGCCACTGAGCCAGCCACGCCTAGGCGAGGGCCAAGCAACGTGCTTGGCCTGTTCTCGGCAGTTTTGGCTCCCGGGCGATAGGCCCTCGCTCGGGCGAAGATCAGAAGGTGATTTTGACCATTTTTAATGAATTTGTCGCTTGAGCGACAATCCCTCGCTTGGGTGTGAAGTGTATTTAACACTTGAGAATGACCATGGCTCAGAAGATTGAGTCTGATGCCCAAATCGACAAACTTAAACAGTTATCTTTGTTCTTGTGCCTTATTCGGGCAAGGATTTCAATGATGGCATCGTGAGCAAGGAAATGCCCAATAAGTATTACATGATACCACACAGCGAGGTATCTAACCGTAAAAGGCTTGGTCATGTGGCCGTCCTGGATAATTCAGCGATGGTTCATAGTGCTAAGGATGTTATTCCTATATTACGTGATAACATAAGATCGGATCCCACAAGAAGCATTCCTTTGGGAGATGTCTTAGGTTGGGCCGATCGATATAGAAGACTAATTAAAAGATTTAATCGGCCAACTTCGGTTAGTGTGAATACTCATTATGAATAATGAAGTAGTGGAGAGGAAATTTACGGGAGAAGAACGAGCCTCGTGATGTTGAAAGGGACAATGATGGTGGTGATTCGTCAGCAAAGTCTTGATGGCGAGTTTATGGGAGACGAGTCCCTTTTATTCCTGGATGAGGTATTCTGTTGGATTGGACAGTTCTCACAGCACAAACTAGACGATCTCTAACAACCCCTCTTTGCAATCAGGATTGATGAGAGGGACGCCTAGAAAGTGTGTGATACGAAACCATCTTGAAACAGAAAGTTTTTCAAAACAGATCGATCATATATCCATGCGAGAAATATTTTTGGTGCGTTCAAATCGGCTTGTTATGGGGCCTATGTTCTCGGTTTATTCCGAATAGTTTATTGGGAGGACATTGACATAAGGATGGATGAAATAAACATAGCATTTATACATTGAGTTCATGGATATTGATTCTCATAGTTTGAGATATAATATCATTCATCATTTGAATTTAGGTATACAGAATATATTGTGTATATTATGTGTGTCTATCTGGATGTAATATTCTGTGTAATTCCATGTCGTCAATGAATAATATTCATTATATGTCTTACTCCCTTTTCTTTCTACTTGTTTTCGGTTCGTGTTCTCGTCAGATGGACCGTACCGCGAGGATTTGGAGCTACCGATTCTCGATGTCCCAAGAGGGGACATGGAACAGTGATGGATAGCGATACACCTACACAAGCCCTTGTGCCTTAGAGCTGGGGATGGTTTGTGATAGCTCTACGATGCGCTTCCCCTAACATCATGCAGACTTGGAGAATTCTTTCACTTTACCTGCTCGGAGACTAGTATCTGATGCACCATCCATTCACTCTGTGATTCCACACGGACCCACTGCTGCAGGGCCATCTAGTAGGAGACGGATTTGGCACGATGTGCTCAATTCCCCACCATGAAGGAGAGCTGCTCGACGGACGATGCCCGACCTTCACGCAGATATAGGAGCAGGAAGTAGATTGCAAGGTGCGTCCAATGACCCGGAAGAGGAGATGGAGGCTGAAGAGGAGGAGCTGGAAGCCGAAGAGGAGGACTATATGAAGTTAGTTTGTATAGAGGACTCCATTGAAGTGGTAGACCTCTCCTCCGATTATGAGATGGAGGACCAAGCGAGTGCCCTAGCGCACCCGTGAACACTGGAGCTAGTCACTAGTATTCATTTCCATTTCTATTTTGCTTTTGAGGCGGGCATCTATGTAGAGTACTCTTGATATGCTGAATGTCTCAGCCTATTTTGTATGTTTTCAGTTTTGACAAAGATTTTATTCCGCCTTGTTTTGCGTACAAACATTTTCCGTTATTTCAATGAAGAATTATTCCACGATATGCTGAGTTGATTTTGGTTACCATTAGGTAACGATTGTTGTCTTTCCGTAAGTGAGGTTACTTAACGTGATGTCCCGAAAGGGAATCGAATATAAGGAAAATAAATTTATATTATATTATTCCGAAAAACATTTTTACCCATTTTTGGTCAATGTTATTGGAGAAATTTTCGGGACATTACATATAAGACACTATACGACGTGTTAAAAAAATTTAGGACTCCTAAATTGAAAACAATTTTTCATGAAGATTCCCTAATCTACAAAGCTCTCCAATTTTTGAGGGAATCTTGAAATAATCTAAGACTATATTGATCTTCTCCCACACCTTAGTCAGTTTATCTTCACAACTTCAATATTGTTGCACTATTATGAACGTCACCGCTAGCATACACTAAACCCAAGCGTCACAGTTCATCAACTAAGGATCAAACCGTTACCGATTTAAAAGGACTCGAAATACTTTAACATATCTCATAAAAGGACATAAAACAATATTAAAATTTTATGAAACCCATTTTCATCTCCTTTAAAATAAATATTAAAGTAAGATAAAGTTTAGCTAATAATAAAATATAACAAATAAACAAGAGGGTCATCTAGAGTGGAGATGGAGTGTCATCATAGTTGATAGTTTATTATGAGTATAATGGCACATACATGCCCAACAGGAGAGGGATTAAGCTTTACCATATGTATCATTTTTCCAATTTGTCCAAATAGGATGTGGAGGCGATCTCTGTAGAAGACAGAGATGGAGTGTGATCATTGAGTAAAATAAAATATATATGTAGAGATATATAACAACTATGATATGGATGCAAGGCAATGAATACAATTTTTATTCTCATTCTAAAGAAAATATGCAATAAATTTAGTAATGGTATTTGATGGTAGTAGGATAAGCACGTTCAAGGTATACGAGATTAGATATTTAAAGAAAAGAATAGTGTAAAGAATAAAGAGATAAAATCATCAATATACATGTATATATAAGGATTGTTAGGATAACCTACCATCCAAAAATAAATAATAAAAACTAAATTGTGTGGTGGAATTATATATAACATTATTAATAAATAAATAATAAGATAAGTATTTTCTAAATCTAGGTATAAATATATCAATTTGGATAAGAAGTAATTTAATAATAATTTTACATAATTATCTTGAATAACTAACAAATAATTCCTAGATAGTTATAATAAAAATAATAATAGGTTATATATATATTTTTATGAGACAATAAAGCGAACTAAACTCATCATATCAAAAATAATATAGTCATAAAATATATTACTTAAAATAAACAAAAAATAATAAACCCATTGGGTAATCATTTAAAAGATAGAATGCTCATCTAAAAACATTTCTAGATAAGGTTACAGATTATATCCAACATTTTCACTAGCACATAAAAAAAAATAGAAAACTATAAGTGTTATATTTATTGTTTTAACTTAATATAATATTTTGGCATATATTTTTACTTATAATATTAGAAAAATATGTTTACACTATTATTTGTTACTAAAATTTATTTTAATTTTGTTTACCAACATTATATATAAAAATATAATGAATTATCTCATATTTTGTAAAATACGTCTTAATTTACATGTTATATACTTTACGAGAAATAAAACTTATGTTAATTATAAAATGGAAGAATACGAATATAGATAAAATTATTTTATTGTTTAGTGAATTATTTATTTTTAATTATTAAATTATTAGTATTTACTTGATTCAATATTCATATTTAAGAATAGTAAGTTTAGTTTTTTCAAATTTGATTCAATTTTGCTTTAATCTAAACTAATATGTTCTTAAAAAAGCAGTATGACGTCGTTTAATTCATATAATTCATCCTACCTAGTTAAATAAAGACTTAGTTGTTGTTGATATTTTAATCCAATATTTGGTATTATTAATAGCATATTGATATATATATAAAACTATTTTCTTATTAAAAAGTATTAAATATTTAAATTGACTTTCTTTTTTATAAAAGTAAATCATATTTGAAATGTTATAAATAACATTCACCTTTTAAATTTATTTTCTATTACTTTTTTATAAAAGTAAATCATATTTGAAATGTTATAAATAACATTCACCTTTTATTTTATAATATGAATGAACTGAAGTGTCCATTTAATAATCTGAAAAGTATAATATAAAAACCCGTTGATCAAATTTAATAATTAGTATTATTTGAGTTAAAGATGAGGATATTGTTATTTAATATTCTTACATGGTCAATATATCATTCATATGCATTATTTATATTTAAGATTCAGTTAACACAAAAATGGTGAAAGATTTGCGGTAATTTAAAAAAAAAATCTTGTAATATATACATTATTAATCTTTTTATTTTCGAAATTAATTATATATTCTTAACTTGATACACAAAGGAGTTTTTATAGGTATAGGTAGATGAAAAAATTTGTTTAGCTGTTTTGGTTTGAATTATGTGCTCACAACTTTTGTGCTAGGACTCTATAAACATATGTGAATATTCAGACTAAATGTATTAAAATATATTTACACTATATGAATAAAATTATAACATATTTTTACATATTGAGTTTTTATTTTTATTCATGTTTAGGGCACGTTTTATCACATTAAAATATTAATAAAATAAAATAAAATAACTGAGTGATATTTCAAGGATTCTTTTTTATAAGTTACTAATTTACTATTATGATGTAAAATTTGGATGGGTAAGTTTATATTGAAATTTGATGTATTTATAAAAATCTAGTGTACTAATAATATCAATTTTTAATGTAGATTTCGTAATTATGAATTTCTTAAAATGTACCTTATGGTACATATTAAAAAACTCAATTTAAATATTGTAAAGTGAAATTTTAAGAGTAAAAATATTACTGTTTGAAAGGCTTTAGAAACTGCAAAATATAAAAAGAACTCTCTAAAAGTTTAGTATTGTGGATGACATTAATTTTTTGTACAAATGAGTAGAGTCCAACTAGATTCAATTGAGCTTGGCTCCTAAAGAAGGATAAAAGATAAATTTAATGTGATTTATTTTTTCTGGGTAAAGATGGACTAAATTATAGTTTAGAAACTTTTAAGTTGATTAAGGGTAGGGATGTAAGTGGTTTCGGATTAAACTGCGAAACCAATAGAACCGAACCACAAAATGTGGTTGAGTTCAGTTCTGCGGTTCAGTTCAGTTATTTATATTTGGAACTATTTAAGTTTAGTTTGGTTCAAGATTTTGGAAATTTTAGAACCGTTAGAACCGAACCGAATAGAAAAAATAAAAAATATATTAGTAAACAAATCTAAATATATATTATTTCTACTATCTATTGAGAAGATAGAAAGAAAACTAAAAAAACTAGTGTACATTATATCACTATCTAGGGATGAAATTAATTAAATAAAGAAATTAAACAACTAAAAGAAAATAGAGAAAGTACTTAAGGATATTACTGATGATATGGACTAATAGATGTTACTGTTGGATCAAGTTTGTCATTCTTAATTTTTCATGGACATTGTCGAAGATTTTGTAGTCTAAAATTTCAAGTTTGTAGGGTGTTCAGTTGTTGAATTATTATTGTTTTACTAGAAAGAGTATTGAATTAATATGGAATACTTTATTATTGATGTGTTTAGTATTCATTTAGTTGACTCTATACTTTAGAAATTTTGTTTAATTATTTCTTAAATGATTTTTTTAAATAAGTTGAAAAACTGTGGAACCGAACTGAAGGGAACCGTTAATGAATGGTTCGGTTCTGTTTCTAAATAAAATTTGTGGTTAATCGAGTAGAATCGAACCATATCTTTGTGTTCGGTCAGTCACTAAATTGCTTCAAAATCCGAACCAATCTTTTGCACCCTTAATTAAGGAGCTCAAATTTATGCATCCACTTACAATTGACGATCATTGATATAATATATACATACATGTATTTATGTAGGGTTTAAAATTATGCATTGAAAGTCTAAGAATTTGTTAAGCTCTCAACATATCATTTACTATTCATTTACATTATTTTTATTTAGGAGTCAATAATGATTAATATATGATTGATGATTGTTGTATTAACGTATATAACAGCCTTTACAAAGATTTGTATGAAAAAATTAATTTCAATAATATATAATATAATATCATATCATATTCATATGGTAATATATTTATATAAAATACATTTAAATAATAATTATAAATTGTTTTTAAAATATTCATATTAGATATATGTTTATGTCATGTATATATTTGTATACACATGATTGTATATTTAATATGTAAACAATTAAAAATTCTGTAATGTTTATGTATATGTTTGTCTATATATAAGTGATTCACCTTAAAATATAAATTTAACGAGTCGAATTATACATGACTCAACTACATCTTTTTTATTTAATAATCTAATTTTTTTGTTTTGTTTCAACTAATTTGATTAATTAACCAAATGTAACAAGTTGAATAACGATTCCAATTATTATCAGTCCTAGTTTTTTTTTTTAAATTTTTTTCTCAACGACGCCCCATTCTTTGAGCCAAGACTTATCTAATTCTAAATTTTATATTTACTTCTTTTAATAAATAATGTTCTTAGGGATTGAACATTGTCCTTTTAAGCCTTTTACAACATTAGAAAGTCTAACTTTAGCCACATAATTGACCAATATTTTTGCTGGTTGTGGACCACATTAGTTGGAATATAAAATATTTATGTGTTGGTAAAATCTCATTAGGTTGACTTGTTAAAAAATTAAAATAAAATGAAACTTTTCCATTCATTTGATTGATATGTTCAATTATCCTTAATATCATATAGTTCTTCAAGAGATATATAATTATAATTAAAAATGTATTTGTAGATGAAATAAACAATATTTGTTATTATTTATTTGTTTATTTGAGGATGAAAAAATTGTTGGGTCCATTTAAAAGTTTAACGGTGCATTAATTACTATTTTGCATGATTATTTTTATTTAGTACATCATTGATTTATGCAAAGAGTTTAAAATATTAATAATAACAAAGTGAAATAAGATATTATAAAAAATTAAAAAAATAACAAATATTATTTAAATCGAGATGGTTATAAGATTTTTCAAATAATGTGTATTTTTATAATAAGACAGATAAATAAAAACACAAGTAAGAATGACTGCTTTGCACGTAGCATTAAAAAAGAGTGTAATATTTATGCAATATTAGGTTAAAATATTACATAGTCACGCCATTATTCATTGTTCATTTATATTATTATTTTGGATAGTCAATGATGATAAAATATGATTGAGTATGATGTAATAACAATGTATAAAACTTTTACATTGTTAGTGTATACTTTTTTTTTCTTATCAGGACAACGTAAAATTTTAAGTAATTGATGAATCTAATAAATCATTTTTTTAAGCAAGGATGCTAAAGCACCCACAATATATTAAAGAAAGAATAAAGAACCATTACAAGTTTGTGAACCTATAGGTTGGGAGCCCCAACCAATTTCTATTACATTCCCAAAAGATTATCGTTGGGATTGAATCCCACCAAGTAAAAACTCTAGATCTTAAGCCATGATTACCAAGTAAATTTGCGCAAGAGTTCCCTTCCCTGAATATATGAGACACCTTCCAAGACATAGAAGACAATAAAGATTTACAAATACTCCACCTGGATGATAGACTCCAAGGAGGTTGAATATTTCCTTTCATAATTCTCACCACTAAAGTTGAATCACTCTCAATCCATAAGTAATTCCAGCCTTTTGCATGAGCAAACTCAATTGCCAGTAAAGCCGAAAGGAGCTCCGCATAAATAGCAGAATGTATGTCATAGAAAGCAGCAAAACAAGCCACAAACACCAAGGTGGTCTCTGAAAATGCCTCCCCTCCTGCCAACCCAGGGCTACCCTGAGCTGCACCATTAGTGTTCACCTTTAGCCAACCTATGGTGGGAGGATGCCAAATTATCTCCCTTATGGTTGGACATCTATTGAAACACAAAGTGATGTTCAGATTCCTCAAAATAGAAAATTCAACAGGCCTATTATTTGCGTAAGATTTTGAATTCTTAGAAGCAAAACTAATGTCCAGCTTTAGCTTGTCTAGAGCTCTAACCACTGGGATTAACGTATCATCAAACCTTGCTTTGTTTCTACAAAACCAAATTGTAGCAATAATATGGGTTATGCAAATAGAGAATGCCTCTTTTGTGTGAGAGCTCCACTCCCTGTTGTTTGTACTCCAAGGCGTAGAGCAAGAGGAAGTGTCTATGTTGATGGAGAAAGTGCAGTTCAACCATAGCCAAAACTGTTGAGCATAAGCACAATGAAGGAAAATGTGATTAGAGGATTCAAGGTTTTGATGACAAAGACTACACATTGATACTAAAGTGCATCCTCTTTTTTTAAGGTTCTCATCCGTGGGTATTTTATTATATTTCCATCTCCAAACTATGAAGGATTTAGATGGAGGAGTTGTAGTCGACCCAATTTACTTGAACCATTTAACTGGATTAGTTTGGGAAGATATGTTGGAGTAGGTATCTTTAAGAGATAAATTCCCATCAGTTGTTCCATGCCATACAATCTTATCCTCACTATTTGGAATTAAGGTCCTTGATATTTCTTTGGAAACATTCGGGAAAAGCTCCATCAATTGTCTAGGAATTGTCCATCTGCCTTGATGAATGAAGTCAGCAACATAGGCTTTCAGATTAGAACCAAGCTCTGAAGGAATGTTCAAGAGATCCACCAAAGATGATCCTAGCCAGTTGTCAGTCCATAATTTTATTTTGGCTCCATCCCCAACTAGCAAAATGGAATTGATATGGACATATGCTCAGTTAGCCTTAATGCCAGGCTAGATTGAAGACTTGTAGTATCTAGGAGAAATTCTGCAATCCCTACCAAACCTCTTCCTAAAGAACACTACCCAGTCTTTGCTTGAAGATAGCATAGTCCAAGAGAGCTTAATGAGAGAGGCTTTGTTCATTTTAATTATGGACTTGACACCAAGACCACCAACCTGTGTTGGGGAGCAGACTTGATGCCAACTGACAGTGACTAACTTTTTGACTTCAGTATCCCCTTCCCAAATGAAATTTCTGATTTGTTTGTCCAGAGTTTTAAGAAGTTGAGCCGGCCAAACATATATGTGAAATGAGTAAACCAACATGCTTTAAATAACTGATTTAACTAACTCCACTCTACCCATGATTGAAAGGCAGGAACCTTTCTAAGTTGCCAATTTCTGTGTAATTCTGTCAACAATTGGTTGAAGATGAGCCCTTTTAGGCTTTCCTTTGAACACATGGACACCAAGGTATGCGAAGGGAAGAGATCCAGCATTAAAACCAAGGAAATAAGAAAGGTTAATTATTTTCCTAGGATTAGAGCTTGAAGTGAAGAATTGACTCTTTGAGGCATTTATGATCTGGCCAGAAGCTTGGGCATAAGTTGATAGAAGATGTTTGAGATCTCTAAGCTCTCTTTTTACTCCCTTGCAGAAAATGAGCACATCATCAGCATATAGCACATGGCTCAGAGTTTGAAGAGATGAAGGGCCACTGATTGTCCTCAACTTGCCAGTAGCCACCAGATTTAGGATACCCCTGCTCAGGACCTCATCAGCAAGACAAAACAGCAGAGGGGATAGAGGATCCCCCTGCATAACCCCTATCTTGCAATCAAAATAGTCCACATTGTGACCATTAACACTAATTGACAGTCTAGCTGAGTGAAGTATAGCCTGAATCCAAGAGATAAATTTTTGGCTAAACCAAAAGCCCTGAGAGTGTCCATAAGAAAATTCCAATCCATAGTTTCAAAGGCCTTTGATATGTCTAGCTTTAGGATTAGGTTTCCACCAAAAGTTTTGTGATCCAGCAAATTTGTTGCTTCAGAAGCTAGACAAATGTAGTCTTGTATATTTCTATCTCTTATGAAGCCCTTTTGATTAGGAGAGAAAATTCTAGAGGCAATAGAAGCAAGCCTATCAGCTAGAACCTTAGTGATGATTTTGAATTGAAAATTTGCTAGAGCAATAGGCCTGAAATCATGAACTTTGTCAGCACCAAGGAATTTAGGAATTAGGACAATAGAGTTAGCATTCATGTTTGGAAGAATCCACCATTGAGAGAAAAATTGTGACACTGAGAGACAAACATCATGCCCCACTATATCCCAGAAAGTTTGGAAAAATACTCCCCCAAAACCATCAGGCCCTAGAGCACCATCACCATTCATAGCAAACACTGCATTCTTGATCTCCTCATTAGAAGGCATCATGGTTAGTATGGCATTTTCCTCTTGAGAAACCAGATTGGGAATCACCTCCTGTATGAGAGAGTTCTGTCTGGTTGAATTTTCAGAAGCAAATAGATTTTGAAAGTAGTCTAGCACATGACTTCATATCTCTTCTTGATCAATTAACAATCTAGTCCCATCCTTTAGCATAGTCATAGACTTAGTGGCTTGCTTTATTTTTGTGACTCTATGAAAAAAGGCAGTGTTTCTATCCCTATTAGTCTGCCAATTTATCCTAGCTTTTTCTTTCCAAAAAGATTCCTCAACTTCAAGAGCAAGCAAAAGGTTGTGCTGAGCCAGATTTTCCTAATCCCTCAAATCCTGGCTAGGCATGAGACCTCTGGAATTCTGAATGAGCTCCAAGTCAGCCATATCATTTTTAACATTATGATGTATGTTACCAAAAACATTTATGTTCCAATGCTTTATCTATTTCTTAAGAGTCTTGAGCTTTTGAGATAGAATATACATAGGGCAACCATAGCAAGGCATGTTCCAGATAGTCTCCACCATCCTCTTACAATCCTCATGCTTAATCCACATTTTATGAAACCTAAATGGAGATGCTCTCCTTACATAAGAATTTGAAGTGAGCAGAATGGGATGATGATCCAAGGAGATTCTAGGCAGAGTACAACAAGAAGTTTGACTCCAAGAATTGAGCCATTCCTCATTACATAAACTTCTATCCAACCTTTTTTCAATTAGAGCAGCCCCTCATCTCCTATTAGACCAAGTGAACAGATTACCTCTTGTGCTGAGATGGATCAATTTAGAGCAGTCAGTGAAGGCTTTGAACTCATTAGAGGGGAGGGCATGAGGAACTCTAGGGCCACTGGCCTCATTAGCATCAAGCACTACATTAAAGTCTCCTATGCAAGACCAGGGGCCATCATTAGCAATTATCTGGGCATTCAAATCATACCAGAGTCTTCTTCTCTGGACATAATTAGTATGAGCATACACAACACCAATGTAACATCTTTTGTCTTCTATTGAAACTGATATAGTGATGTGCTGAGCAGAGTTGTGCAAAACAGTAGGGGAGTGATCATGGCTGCATAATCCCCAAAGATTAGGCAAATTGTTTCCTCTATTATTGGTCACAAAAATATTCAACCGAATATCATTCCAATAGGAACCCTGAGTGGCCTCTTTAGATATCATAGGCTCAACAATAAACAAGAAATATGATTTATGAGTTAGGCAAAGGTTTTTCAGAACCAACCTTGTATTGAGGTTTCCAAGACCTCTACAATTCCAATAGAGAACTATCATTGGACAATGTTAGAATGCCCACCCCTACGCGTATAGTGAGTTCTCTCAGTGATCCCTTTCTTTCTCAGCTTTTTATTTTGAGATTTTGACATAATAGAAGTGAATTGTTCATCTTCCTCTTCCTCCTCTATGTTGTCATCTGCCCAAAGCCTGCCAACTATCTGCATATCCTTGGCTGCATTTTGATTTTCCAATTCTTGTGTGTCAAGCACTATGAAATTTTCTTCAATGTTTTGTGGCACTGAGGGATCATATGAATCCTCCAAATTTGCATTGTCTGGAGGATCTTGCTCTGCTTCCTTTTCAGGAGTATTCTCTACTCTTTTTATCCCCTCCAAACTTGCATCTTCCCTATTATCAAACTCCAGATTGATGACTAAGTCATCAATTTTCCTGATATTAGAAGCCTCATCCTCTTTATTTAGCCTGGTTTTAGGGCCTGATTCCTCTCCTTTCTTCCTAGGAACACCCTTTTCCACCTTCTTTTTAGTCAATCTACGACAATTGCTATGTAGGTGGCCAATATTATTGTAACTAGTGCAATATGGTAGGACATTTTCATACTCAATCCCAACAAAGAAGGAAAATCCCTCTCTTTCTATTAGAATTTGATCATGTAATTCCTCTTTAATGTTTATCTCCACCAACACTCGAGCATAATGCCCAAATGATCTCTTGGATGTTGCCTCATCCAATGATATGGGAATGCCTAATCCACCTGCAATGGAAAATAAGATCCTCAGACTCCAGCATTCCTGTGGAAGCCCGAATATTTTAACCCAACATTGAGAGTGGGATTGCCTTTGATGGCTTGGGTTGAAGTCTGGTGTCCATAGGGACATCCTAAGGAAACCTAGAATTAGGGACCATGCCCCCACTGCACAGATGCTTCTCATATCTTCCACCGAGGAGAAGGATAAGTCATAATAACCATTGCCCAGAGACACCATGCTCAATGGACCTATCATCTCCCACATCTTATGGAGCTTGGCTTTCAGATCTGCATACTTTATAGGACTATCCCCCTTTGCTAAGATGAGCCTCCCATGAAGGTGATTTCTACACCTTTGCAATCCCGCTTGATAATCTTTCTCTGGGATTTTTATGGCAATTGCATCTCCTTTGATGCAGGGTTGAGGCAGTTGGGCGATGGCAATGTCACATGAGTTTTGGAGAACTTGTGCAAAGGATTTCTTGAGAGGATAAGATGGAAGAGTTTTTGGAGATGTATTAGTTTCATATAGGAAACTCCAAGGAACAAAAGTTTCCATGATTAGGCGAAGAAATAGTTTCCCAGAAAGCTGGAGGTCAAAGTCCCAGAAACTTGGAGCATGCCTTAGCAGAGCTCATCAATCTTAGTGTATACATTTACTTCTCATAAATATTTTTATGAGTACCTTCAATAGTGGTTTATAAAGTTCCAAAATTTCATATGAGTGAAACACTTCACATTGACTAAAAAATTTCTTAGTCACTACGCCAGAGTTGCCGTTCAACAACGCTTATTTTAGATGTATAACAGCGCTTTCGGGCACTTTCTTTTCGACTGTAGTATTATATGGTCATCATTAACATCACTTCACAGACACTGTTGTATTGATTATATACAACAACACATCGTCCATAAAGTGTTGTCATATAGTAAATCAATACAACAAAGCATCGTCCACAAAGCACTGTCATATAGTCTTACTTAAACAACACATTTTGTAGGTCTTATTAACATCGCTTATTGTTGCATTGTTGAAGTTCATATGTTTAATAGCATAGTAACAAAAAAGCGTTGTTGTATTATTCATAAAGTTTCTCAAACAACACCTTAATACAACAGTGCGTCACATGCATGCCTGCATATACATTTCTATAAAAAGCATTGTTATAGTTATCCTTTACAACAACACATGTCAGGGCTTCCCCTAAAATTCACTTTTGATTTATATAAATTAATACCTGCATATACATTTATTAGTAGAACATACATTCTCAACAGCATATACATTTATACATTTTGAACAACACATACACATTAATAGAGGCCAAAAGTTTGTTTTATTAAACATCAATACAATACAAAATACAAACAATGAATATCATGCCAATTATGTTTTGACAGAGTACATAATTACAAATAAAAAATTACACAAATTACAAAGAAATTAAAGAATATTATACATATTACAAACAATCAAAATTAAGCTATAATTATACAAAGAGTACTTGCATCTACTTTTTCCTTTTCTTTGTTTGTTTTTGTCTTGTAGGGACATCCTTGTTTGGAGGAGCATATTGATTTACCCAATGCCCTTCATCGTGATCATCTCTTGTATATAAATCATCATCCGCAGTTGGTCCGCTCTCATGCGACTGATATGTCCCAAAAAAAAGGAACATCTTCATCAATATCTTCATATTCTTGGTCATCAATATTATTGACGATTATTTTGTTAATTAAAAGAACAATGGACCATTTCATATCAACTGGATCACTAGCATAGAATACTTGTTGAGCTTGTGATGCTAGAATAAATGACTCATCTTTATATCATAGCCAATTAAGATCCACTTACATGATCCCTAACTCATCAACTCGAAAGTCATTGTTGTTATCAACCCACATACAATAAAAAACTGGCATCCGAAACATTGTATAATCCAATTCCCATATGTGTTCAATCACTCTAAAGTATGACATGTTCGCATATATTAGGTTTCAATCTTTTGCACTTGACATGTGTGAAGTTCGAGCAATAAGAGTCATACCACTATTTGTGCATTTTACTTTGATCATCTTATTTTTTCGTATAAATATAAAATGTGAACTCATTAATTAGGTAACTAGTGTAGGATAAGACATTAAGGCTTGAACCATTGGCTAATCATTTCAATCTTTCGGAAACTGATTTTGCATTTATATTCAACTCCTCATCAATGCAATTTTTTAGCCACTTTATGAAACACAGATTATGCTCTTTGGAAATCCAATTTTCATTCTTACTTGGGTATCACTTCCTTAACATATCGTTGTGTGTTTCAACATATGGTTCAACCTCGTCGACATTATGTAAAACATATAAGTGCGCTTGCTCCAATTCGGTTCTTGTTATAGTCAATATTTCATTCCTAGTAATACCTTCACCAAATGTTCTTGTTTTGCATATCGAGGCTTTGGAATGCCCATGAAATCACCACCGGTAAGGTATCCGGTACAAAAATCAAGAGAACATATCACTCGACAATACAATCCTCTGGTCTTGATCGGTTCTTCACATACCCTTTTAATGTCTTCATATAACGCTCAAAGGGGTACATCCATCTCATTTAGGAAGGGCCACATAGTTGTGTCTCTCTCGAAGATGAATGCTTAGATGAACCATTATGTCAAAAAAAGAAGGTGAGAAATACATTTGAAGCTCACACCAAGTCAAAATAATTTGTCTTTGCAATGCATGTAATTTCTCAGGGTCAATCACTTTGCTACAAATTACCTTGAAGAAGAAGCATAACCTAGTTATGGTTCCTCGAACTTGTTTAGGTATAATTGATCGTATTCCAATAGGCAAGAAATGCTCCATAAGTACATGACAATCTTGAGAATTAAGACCTTTTAACTTGAGGTCTTTCATTGATACAATGTTCTGAATGTTGGAAGAGTAACCTTCTAGAACTTTAACACCAAGAATAAATTTAAAAAATTCCATTTTCTCCTTCCTCGATAAAGTATAAGCTGTTGGAGGTAGAAATGTACGTTTTCCCTACATTATTGGCCCCAATTCCTTACTTATTCCCATACTAACCAAGTCCAACCTTGAATTCAAGCCATCTTTGGTCTTACCAGGGACATTGAGTAAGGTACCAAGGAGGCTTTCAAACACATTTTTTTTCAATATGGATAACATCGAGGAAATGTCTTACATATAATGAACTCCAATATGGCAATTCGAAGAAGATTGACCTTTTCTTCCACCCACTTGTGACAATTTATTTTGCAAAAGGTCTACCAAAGTTAGTATTCAAACCCTTTAGCTTTTGGAATAATTGGTCACCTGTCAACGGAAAAGGAGCACGACCTTCTTCATTGTTCAATCAAATGCTTTTTGATAAGTTCCAAACATATCTAAATTTCATACATTTTTACGGCACTTATCTAAGCATAATTGAGAAAAACCAACTTAAAACAATACTTTTTGTGTAAAATATTACAATCTTGTATATTTGTGTTTGTATTTCTTTTTTATGTGTTTTGTAGGATTTAGAAAGAAGAGAAAAGAGAAAAAAAGATTCAAGGTCAAAGAGAAAAAGAAGTCAAAATCAAGGTGCTCAAGCAGGAAGCTGAGTGTGGACCAAGCCGCGCTAAGCTGACCTGGACAACAGCCTGACCTGGACTAAGATGCTCAAGCAAGCAGCTGAGCGGACCTGCTTGGCCGCTCAGCCTAGCACCAAACTAAAACTGACACAGTCAGACACAAGCTTGGCACACGTCCAAGCTGCTCAATTAGCAGCTCAGTGGTGCAACCTAGCAGCTCAGCGGTGAACCAGACTCCTGCCTAAGACAGCAAGCACCAGGCCACGCCTCAGTTAGCACATTCAAAGCTTCTAAACAAGCAGCTTAGCGGTGCTACAGGTGTGATAAGAGGTGTGCACCCAGACATGACTTAGCCATCAAGCAAACCATGAAGTCACCAATGACATCACTTCAAGTAGCCCACCATAGGCTTTTCAGAGTAGCTCACCATAGCTGGTCCCCTAGCTCACAACTAGCTTTGATGAGTCAAGCTTAAAGAGGTGACAAAGCTGCTTGATCAAGTGACCAAACCCATGCTGAATGGTTTGGTCAGCTGCTGAGCGGTGCTAACAAGCAGCTCAATGGCTCTAGGGAAACTTCTATAAATAGAGGCACATTTCATTCAAAAAAAATATATATCACACATATCATTCACCATCTTGCCTAGAAATTCTTCCCTGAAGTTCTCTCTTCTTGTTCTTAGTTCATATGAACTTTATTTAAGTAAGTTTTGTAATTTTAGTTTATAATTCAAGAGGAGAA
>NW_017721362.1:0-1817 GCF_001865875.1 Lupinus angustifolius | reverse complement strand
TAATATACAAAAGTGGTGAAGCTAACTTACTAACTTTTATTTATTGTTATTTACATTCCGCAATTTATTTATTCTTTAATACCAACCTTCCTTAAGGAAGAAGTTTGGTTTGTTAATAAAAGGAACCCGAAAGGGAGTAAATAAATAAAGGTCACTTAAATTTATTATTCTTTTGTTCTTTATTTATTTATTTGTTTCTAACAACTAACTATTCATCACTTTTGTACATTAGAATACCATTAAACCGATGTTGGAATTTACTCCACAAAACCGAGATGGTATTCAAAGGTACTTAATAATTATGTAATAGGGGAGTGCTTCGATACCATTGTACCGGCGTTAGAATTTATTCTAACAAAGCCGAGATGACGCAAAGAAGGAATAACTTATTCACATGATTATTAGAAGTAAGTTGTATCTGAAATATTCTTGAAACCATTATACCGGCGTTGGAATTCATTTCAACAAAGCCGAGATTAATAAAACCGAGTTCACTTACTTAACCAAATAAAAAGAAAACACTGACGAAGAGAAATTTTCGCTTTCCATAGTATGAAGATGCCATTATTATTCCTGTTTAATATTGCTCGAATAACTATTTTAAGAATTATATGTATGAGATAATTGTTAAATTCAAGGCTTAAAAACATGTGTTATAAATGAGAAAACTTTTCTTTGAGAAAATAAATTTAACTAAGTTTCAAGATTTTATCGCTTGAGCGAGACAACTCTCACTTGAACAAGAACTGTACAGAGAAAACGGGCTTTATCTCTTGGGTGAGACAGCTCTCGCCTGAGCTGAAATATGCACAAAGAAAACTGGTTATTTTCTTGCTTAAGCGAGACAGCTCTCGCTTGAGCCACAAGTGCCTTTTAAAAATGGTGATTCCCTCGCTTGAGAAAGACATATCTCGCTTGAGCGAGAGGGCAACATACAGACAAGACTTCTTAAGTCGTCTGAATGATAACTCTCACATGTGTGAGATTATGATGGCATTTTTGCCATCAATAATTCATTCACTTCCAATCCTATTAAATAAAACCTAAAACACATTTATTGGAGATAATGTTCTTTCAATAAGTAAATGTGTAAAGATGAATAATCATACGAAGTTCTTGGAAATGATACAAAGCAGAGTTTCCATATCTAAAGTGATGTATATAAACAATTGCATGGTTAATGACGAGGCCCACAAGTGTTATATTATTCCCACACACCGAGATTGTCTTACCGTAAGAGGCTTGGCTTGAGAGTCGTCTAGGGTGATTCAGCAGTGGTTCATAGTGGTTCTGAGAAGTATTATATGCACATGATGCAAGATCGTCTGACTGTAAGAGGCTTGGCTTGAGAGCCATGCAGAGTGATTCAGTGATGATTCGTAGTGGCGCTGAGGTTTATCCTCTATGGTTTAAATGTTAAGATCGGGTCCCATTAGAAGCATTCCCAATGGGAGATGTCTTAGGATGGACAGATCGTTACAAAAAATGGATTAAAAGATTTGATTTGCCAACTTCGGTTAGTGTGCATATTCATTATGAATAATGAAGTAGTGGAGAGGAAATTTACGGGAGACGAACGAGTCCCGATATGTCAAGAGGGATGGTGATGGCGGTGATTTGTCAACAAAGTCTTGAGGGAGAGTCTAGGTGAGACGAGTCCTATGTATTCCTGGATGAGGTTTATGTTGGATCGGATTGTGCTCACAACGTAAACTATATGATCTCTGACAACCCCTCTTTGCAATCAGGATCGATGAGAGGGATGCCTAGAAAGTGTTTGATATGACACATCTTGAAATGGAGAGTTCTGTTGGAAC
>NW_017721361.1:0-35068 GCF_001865875.1 Lupinus angustifolius | reverse complement strand
GGTGGACATATACATAGCATGCATACATGGTATTTATCGATATTGATTCTAAAATCATAAGTTTTATACTTCACTCATCATTAATACATGCATGTATGATCATATGATTTATCTGTACTTGTTCTTTATCTTGGTGTGATATTCTGTGTAATTCCACGACGTCAATGATAAGTTTTTCATTAGATGTTTTACTCCCTCTCTTTCTTTCTGGTGTACTCGTATACATCCATGTTTAGATGGACAAATCGGCGATGATCAAGGGCTACTGCTTTACCATGTCCCAGTAGGGGCATGGAGCGTTGAAGGAAACATATACACTTACACTGGGCTCTGCAACATGTAATTAGATCTTGTATGTGATGGCTATGTGTTGCATCTCCTGACACATTACGCAATTTGGGAAGCATCGTTCATCCTACCAGAGCGAAGGTCTGTACTTGTTAGTCCATCCACACCGGCTAAGGCAGGAGGAAGATT
Organism: Lupinus angustifolius; assembly: GCF_001865875.1. Lineage (NCBI taxonomy): Eukaryota > Viridiplantae > Streptophyta > Magnoliopsida > Fabales > Fabaceae > Lupinus > Lupinus angustifolius. The sequence continues at coordinate 34,591 of NW_017721361.1, read as the reverse complement.
GGAGGTTGTTAGGACCTGGACCCAATCAGGATTCTCATCAACTGACTCAGCGCCAAGAGGGACGGAAGGAGTAGGCATGGCTACTTCATCAGGGCCTAGGGGTTACACCCTGGACCCTTTGATGGATAGGGCATCAGATGAGGTGGTGGAGGACGAGGGCGATGACTATGTAGAGTTAATTTGCATAGAGGATTCAGTGGAGGTTATAGAGATCTCTTCAGACTCGAAGATTGAGGAAGACCCGAGTGAGGTTTCAAGTGCGGTCTAGGAGCTCCTTTCTTTCTTTCGATAGGGAACCTGTGTAGGGTACTTTTGTAATGTCAACGCCCCTGACATTATTTTATTTTTATTTGTATTTTTAGTCTTTGTTAGGAGCGAAGAATAGACTCCGCCTTCTATTTTGTAAACCATGATGTACGTATTACAAATTCAAGAATTGATTAATGAGAAGTATTCAGAAAAGAATTGTGTTTCGTTCAATTAAATTTTAAGTATTAAGAAATTATTTCTGCAAAGGTTTGAAAATATCACATCTTGAAAGAGAATAAATAAAATGGAAAAAATGATTTGTAAGTTATATGTTACACACAAAAATTTTACCCATTTTTCCAAAAGATTCAATATAGTAATTATGAAATGATTTTTGGGGCGTTACACAGGACGGCTAGGTTTAGCCTTTATCCTCAAGATTATGAAGGGGCAATTTTATGGATGACCTTAAAAGAAAGGTGTCTTTAAGCAATCTGGGGCAATTTTGATGAAAATGAAGTTATCGTATCAATCAACGACAATTAATGAAAGTCGCTTCAGTCCAGTCCACAAAAGTGATAATAAATTTTTATGTCATGGAAAAGATAAATAATCAATGACATGTTTGTGCATGGGTCTAAACCCTAATTCCTTTACATTAAACATCAAGCACATCCCGTGCATCATAAGCATCATTAACATACCCATGTCAGTCAAATGCATAGTTAGATTCATATTACTAATCATTAAAGTATCAACATCAATATGAACTTCGTGCAACACATATCCCAAACAGTCATACCATTACACTATTCATCTGAACTGTTTCAAATTGTGCAATTGAGGACCTTGTGCTTGACGATCTTGAAGTCAATCTTTCTAGACTTTGTGCTTGGCGTTTTAAAAAAAAATTGAGGGCCCGATGCTTGACGATCTCGAAGTCACTCTTTCCAAGCTCCATGCTTGGTGTTTTTAAAATTTTGAGGGCTCCGTGCTTGACGACCTGGGTTCTTGTTAAGACCTTACTCTCTATCTTACCAACAAAAAGTCTTTTTTACCTTTACAGAATTAAAGTTCATTTCTTTACTATTTACTTATCATGACAACACTCAAACCACAGTTTGTGTGCTATCCAATAAGCAACAAGTAAAGAGGGGCAGTTGTGAACAACCAATTTTGTTTGGCCCAAAATATATTTTCAAAAAATAACAAATAAAAATAAGATAAATGTTTTTGGATATTTTCTATCGAAAAATGACACTTTTTTAAGTGTCCTAGACCAAAAAGTAATTTAAATTTAAATTTTAATTAATAATTCGAATATTTAATATGGTAAGCCATGAGGATAAAATTAGATTTTGAAATCCTCATATTCTTATCTTGGTTGATATTTATCTTAATTAGTAGAGTTTAACCACCATTGCATCCAATTGCACATTTGAAAATGGGCTATGTAACAACTTAATTGTGTTGTGAAATATATAGCATTGATTGATTGTGTTACAATATAGGTCGTGCAACAATTTGCATTAAAGGGTGGTAAAATCATATTTTTGAATTGAACAAAAATCAAATTTTACCCCTTAACTTTCTCAATTGAATTAATTGAGAGATTCACACTCTATTAGCACATGTTCAAATACGTTGCTATAAATAGTAAGTTAGATCCACTTACACAACCCTCAAGAAAACAACATAAAAACAAAAAAAAAATATCCAACAAAGGAAAAGAGAAGTGTAGCTTTGTCGCGTGATACACTGAGAGCAGTTCGGGCCAGTCTCCAGTCAACACATCAGCATTTAGTAGGCTTCTTTGACCATGTCACAGCGTATGCAGTGGGGACACATTTTTGGCTAATTGCATCATGCTGCCACTGCACTTAGACTCACGTGCAGTATTATTTTAGGCCAGGTATATTTTTCTTCCTCTATATGTTTGTATTGAAACACTGCCCTCATTCAATTTATTTACTACATCATCTTTAGGTGCATTAATATCCTAATAAATAATAATGATAGTTATAAATTATAATGAACTAAATAAATTGTCATGAGGTATCTACATGTTTGTAATAGTATATTAGCTTTCTCTGCATAACAACTAAAACACGTTTTTTTTTAAAACTAAAATAAAAAGGAACATTATAATTGATAACAAAGAGGTCCTGGTTTTAGGGGATAAATAATTGCCCTAATCATATAGGCATAATTTGATAAATGAGTGAGTTAGCATCACATATATATATTCCTATTTTAATTTAATAACAAAAATTTTGTAATAAAGATTATAAATAAATAAAAAAATTAATGAGATTTGATAGTGAGGTTATGACTCGTGTTGCATCTTTCTTTTCCTTTGAGCGCTAGAAGGGGTTGCGGTCATTAGTATTGCCTCTGTTATTTATCGAAGTGGGAAGAAGGTAAGCGACCTATGCCAACTCTTCGTCTACTAATTTCCCTTCAATCAACTTTAATTAATTTCGATAATTTTAACTAAAACTAACCAAAAAACAAATTTTTACACAAAACTATGTAGTCTTGATTTCTCTATTGCACCTAGGGATACGCAGGAGCCAGATAACTCTTGTCAGACACAAAAATAAAAAATAAGTATTTGTTTTAAGTAATTTTATTTTAATAAATTAATAGTATTTAATTCATGCAATAAGTTAGGGTATTGTTTCAGTACGAGCAGACGAGGTGCTATTACCTTCATCGGTCCGTAACCGTCTCCCTAACTCAAACTCTAATATAAAAGATCATTTTATCATAATTTGGGCTTAAATTGAGTTTTCCACGTTTTAACCTCAAAAGATATGGTGGTGACTCCGAAAGAGGTCTCGCCACCAAAAATCAGGATGTGGCAATTTTCTCACTCATTTTCTCTCAATTTCTATAACATTAACTCTTCCCCTCTTTTACGGCTAATCTCTCGTTTTTTACATTTTGTTTCTCTCTTAATTCTCTTCTAACTTGAAACTACTGCTTTTTCATTAACATTATTGATTGTTTTACTCTATTTTCTGTGGGTCATTTTTGTTTCTTTGTTCTAACATCGAAAATGGTTTCACATGACAATGTTCATATTTTGGAAGAGGTTTTAAATTAATAAGTTCCAAAAATGCCTAAATTTCATACACTTTTTATGAAACTTATCCTTGGTAAAATTGAGAAAACCAACTTGATTCAACATTTTTTTGGATAAAATATCACAATCTTGTATATATGCTTTGTGTATTTCTTTTCTACTTTATTTTGTAGGATTTAGGTAGAAAAGAGATGGAATATTCAAGTGCAAGCAAAGTGCTCAAAATAGACCAAAATGATCCAATCATGACATGCTTAAGTTTAGTGTGGCAAGCTGTGTGCTTAGCCTTAAGCTTGACTCAACAACTTGGCTTATGTGAAAAGCATGAAGTCGACATGAAGCTGCTCACTAAGCAGCTTAGCTTGGACCAAATGCACGCTCAGCGTGACCTAGACACCAACTTGGCCCGGTCAGACTCAACTAAGCACGACTAGAACACAAGCCTGACATGAGCCACCACACACATGACACACGCTAAATGCTCATTGAGCGGCTTAGCGTGGCACCTGGAGCGCCTAGTGTGGAACCAAGCACCAAGCCACATCAAGATTAGGCACAGTCAAGCTGCTCAAACAATTATCTCAGCGGTGCCACCTAGGCGCTTGGCGGTGTGCACTCAGCAAGTTGGGCAAGTTGACTTATCACCAAAGCATGCTTACTTCATGCATAACCTCACCCTAAGTAACCTCCTTAGGCTTTTAAAAGTAGCTCACAATAGTTGGGCCAAGTAGCTCACCATACCTTGGGTGACTCATCCCCAAGTAGGTGACTAAGCTGCTTGGCCAAGTTACCAAACCCTTGCTGAAGGGTTTGGTCAGCAACTTAGCAGTGGAAGAGAGCAGCTTAGGAGGGTCCTAGAATTCCTATAAATAGGAGGAACTTCTAGGCATTCATAATGAATCACATCATCAACTTCATTCATACACACATTCACATCTGAATTTCTCTTTTCTTATACACTTTCTTCTTTGTAATTTCTTGGGGATTTCTACTCCAAAGTAGCTTAGGTAATTTTATTTGTAATTTCTCGTTAATTCAAGAGAAGAAGGGGTAATCAAATGAGATGCAAAAATTTATTTTGCATTCTCATTTGTGCATGGTAAAGTGTCTTAAATCCTTGTATTAAGATAGCTAATGCTCCTAAATTTTAGTTGAATTTTTGGCTCAATAATATTTCTTGTAACTTCTTGTTTCATTATGTTGAACTATGTTTAAGTTATTAATTTGGAAATTTCAATTCTTCAGAAAGTGCTTAATGCAGTTTTAGCTTGATCACCTAAAACTTGATTTTAAGATCCAAAATGCTTATTCTTAAAGTCTTGACAAATGAACTAAAAAGTAAGAATACACCTTAGTTCATTTTCCAAATCAAATCATCCATTTTGAGGAACTTGTAATCAAGGCTAATCAATGTTTACGGAGCCTAAAATAAGGCGTGACAACTTATTTCGTCATATGGCAGTTTTCTATTGATTAGTATATTTTGCAAGGTTTGAAAATCACTTTTTCTCGCCGGGGGACTGGGGAAATTTTATGAACTGATGTTTGGAATAACCAAAGTATAACACATAACTTCTATGAACATTTTTCATAGAAACATGTTAAGAAATATTTCCATCATTCAAACTAAATTTTCTCCTCAAGAATTTGTGCATATTAGTTGTTTATATTTACTTGTTAAAATATTAAAATTTCATAAACAAAACCAAACCAAATATATGTTCAATCTTTATTAGTAATATAACATGTTTATAATAATGTTCTATTAGGCAATTTCTTGTGGTTCGACATAACCCTACACTATACTACAATTGAATCTTGAAAGAGATACGAATGTAAAATAGTAAAGTGTTCTCAAATAAATTTTATTTGTTAACAAAGAAATAAACCTTGACTCAAAGTGCAATTTAATTCATAAATTGTATCTTTGTGAAAAGAAACATACACAGTCATAATGAGTGATCTAACTACTAACTTTTATTTTCAGTCATTTAGTTTCCACAACTAGCATTTACTTTCAGTCATTTATATTTCCGCAACTAACTTTTACTTTCTGTAATTTAAATTCTGCAACTAACAATTTATTGCTTTATTTATTTATTCTTTACCAACATTCCATAAGGAAGTAGTTTGGTTAATAAAAGGAAATGTAAATAAATATCACTCATTATCACTTGTGTTAATTTGATAAATTCATACCAGTAAACTGGTCTTGGAATTTATTCCACATAACTGAGATGATATGAAATTGTTAATAATTCAATAAAACTAAGTTTTTGGTCAAATGGAATATTCTTGAAACTATTATATCGGCGTTGGAAATTCTTTCCAACAAAGCCGAGATGGCGAGCAAAGAATAAACTAGTCATTAAGTAAATCGATCAGAAGCATGTCTTGCCTTACCAAGCAAGAAAAACTCTTTCAACAAAAATCACAATCAAATCAAATATTATTGGGCTATTCTTTTTTGCAAGGTAATTTTTTTTTGTAAAAAATAATTTATATCATATAAGGAGTGTACACTTATTCAAAAAGAATATGAATGTGGGTTGATGGGCATGGCACATCCAGTCAACATGCTAGTTTTGAGTGATAATTTTAAATTCACATTTTTTCTTAAACATGAGTTTTTTTAATTATTAAATCATTGTCTTTGACTTACATTAAAAACTTATATTAATTTTTTATTGTAATAATCAATTTTTGTAACTCAAAACTTAGTGTTCTATTATATTATTGAAAATATGGTGATAGTTAAAGAAATTTAAACTTTAAACTCAATATATTAGGAAATCAAAATAAATTTAAAACGTTTTTAATGACAAGTTCTAAATATTGAAACATCTAAAACTATAGTCTTTCCTAAACCAAGATATTACACTCACCCTCAAAACTCAAAACCATGATGTACATAATTATCCCTTTTGAATCTTGCAACTTTACAAAATCATTAATTTAATCTTATCAATATAATAATTATAAAAACATCATATTTTCAAAAGGAATATAATAAAAATATTTTTCATAAAATGTAACTTATACAAAAATCAATTCAAAAATATCAGGGATTTTTCTATATCAGAGCCAATAATAACAACAAGTAACAGTTTTTCATGGTGTACGATACCTCTATCTAAGAGGTTTACATGGTAAGTCCAATCTGTTTTATGGGAGTGTCAAAGACCACATAGTTTGCACGTTGGACTATCTTGGTCATACAGTTTACATGACCAGACCCTCAATGGGCACTCTCACCTAATCAATCCCTATAGGCTTCTTGATGAATCACTCTTATTGACACCCTATCCAAATCTGCAATTTTATTTTTATTGCTGTATCTTTCCATTTTCTTTAACTCCAACTGCATGAATGGAATGCACGCACACTAATCAAAGATAGCCCATTAAGACTTTTTATCATTATTTTCTCAAGTTCTCTTTCCACATATCACTCGCGTTAATCATCTCAGCCGTATGACACCTTTATCGTGCCAAGTCCAACATATGGGCTCAAGATGCTAACTCACTGATCAAATATCATTAGGAAATAATTTCATTTAGAATAATCTATGTATTTTTTTAAAAACTATGTATTTTTAAATCTATGTATTGTTTTATACCAACAACATAAAACTGCATTTAGAATAATTTCCAAATTACCTCCTTGCCAAAAACAATTCAAAATATATATTATCAAAAGTTATAAAGTTGAACCAAATACACAATTAGACATATAAAACAATTACCAATTTATCATTTGTATTCAAATATAATTGTTTAAGAACCATTCATGATAATGTAATACCATAAGCAAGTATCACTTATAATGGTAAACACAAACAAATTTATAAACATATATTGTCTACAAATAAAGACATATAAGACTCTATACAACCTCATGAAAAAATTTAGGACAACTACCTTGAAAACAATTTTTCATGACGATTCCCTAATCTATAAGACTCTCCAATTTTAGAGGGAATCTTGAAATAATCTAAGACCACATTGGTCTTCTCCCTCACCTTAGTTGTTTTATCTTCACAACTTCAATATTGTTTCACTACCATGAAGGTCACCGCTACCACTAGACTCAAGCGTCACACTTCATCAACCAAGATAAAACCATCACCGATTTACAAAGACTCGCAAAACTTTAAGATATCTCTTAAAGGGACATACAACAATTTTACAATTTTATGAAAACCATTTTCATCTCCTTTAAAATAAATATTAAAGTAAGATAAAGTTTATCTTATAATAAAAAATAACAAATAAACAAGAGGGTCATCTAGAGTGGAAATGGAATGTCATAATAGTTGACAATTTATTATTGAGTATGAGAGTACATGCATGCCCAATAGGAGAGGGATTAAGCTTTATCATATGTATCCTTATTTTATTTTTCTAAATAGGATGTGGAGGCCATCTTTGCATAAGACAGAGATATAGTGTGATCATTAAGTAAAAGAAAATATATACGTAGAAAGATAGAACAATTATGATATCGACGCAAGGCGGTGAATACAATTTTTATTCTCATTCTGAAGAAAATATGGAACAAATTTAGTAATGGTAATTGATGGTAGTAGGGTAAGCACATTCGAGGTATACGAGATTAGATATTTAAAGAAAAGAATAATGTAAAGAAAAAGAGATAAAATCATCAATATATAAGTATATAAGGATTGTTAGGATAACACACCATCCAAAAATAAATATAAATAATATAAATAATAAAAACTAAATTGTGTGGTGGAATTATATATAACACTATTAATAAATAAATAATAAGATAAGCATCATGTAAATCTAGGTAGAAATATATCAATTTAGATAAGAAGGAATTTAATAATAATTTTGCATTATTATCTTGAATAACTAACAAATATTTGCTAGATAGTTGTAATAAAAATAATAATAGGTTATATATTGTTATGAGAAAATAAAGCGATCTATACTTTTCTTATCAAAAATAATATAGCTATAAATAAATTACTTAAAATAAAAAAATAATAATAAACCTATTGGATAATCATTTAAAAGACAAAATGCTCATCTAAAAAATCTTTAGATAACGTTACAAAATGAATCTAACATTTTCATTCGCACATTTTTTTTAAAGGCAAGGTTGAAACTACACCCAGAAATATATTAGAAGAACCAGATTACAAAGAAGCCATTACAATTCCCTAAATCTATAATTAGGAAGAAGCAACCTATTTCTATGAAAATCAGGCAAAATAAAAATAGGGGCAATTCCACCAAGAATCACTCCTAGAGTTCAGACCATAATTAGCCAACTTGTCAGCAGAAGCATTTCCTTCCCGAAATATGTGTGATACTCGGACTTGCATATCCAACATAGTGCTCTTGCACTTTAGCATTATGTTGCTTAGCTTCCATGGAACCATCATACGACCCCTGAAGATTTCCACCACCCAGGTTGAATCACACTCTAGCCACACCAAATGCCAACCTTTAGAGTAGGCCACTTGAACAGACAAGATTACAGCAAGAACTTCAGCGTAGAGAGAATCTTGAATATTGAAGTAAGAAGCAAAGCAACCTAGGCAACTACCATGGTTATCCCGAAAAATGGCACCTCCCCCAGCATGGCTAGGAAAGCCCTTAGCAACACCATCCGAATTAATTTTCACCCAACCAGGTGAAGGGAGGTACCAGATAACCTCAGAAATTCTAGGAGCCCTATTGTAGTTACAATTCACATTAAAGGCCTTAAGGATTGAGAACTCAGTCATGGAAGACCTGGCATAAAGCTTAGAAAAGTTTGCTGTAAAGGAAGTATCAATTTTAATTTTTCCAATTGCTTGAGCAAGGGAGATTGTGAAATTATCAAATCTTGCTTTGTTCCTACAATACCAGATGACAGAAATCGAATTAATAATGCTAGCCACCAGGACCAGTTTCACTTGAGGGCTCCACCTGTTAGAGATGGTCAGCAGGCTTTTAATGGAAGAATTGTTGAGTTTAAAACCAATTTGGCTGCTCAACCAGTTCCAGATAGCAGTTGCAAAACTGCAATTAAAGAACAACTATTTAGATGACTATTCACTGGACCAACACAAGTTGCAGTTGGATCCCAAAGCCATGCCTCTAGCTTTCAAATTCTCATCAGTTGGCATTCTGTTATTTTAAAGCCTCCAAGTAACAAAAGATTTTGAGGGGGGATTAATGTTTACCAAACTTGCTTGCACCAATTGTGCTGAGATTGAGCAGGTTTGGTGAATAGATAGGCCTCTTTCATATTAAGGATTCCATCCGTAGAGTGTAGCCAAGCTAGTTTATCATCCATAGAGGCATTAGAAATTGGAGTGTTAACTATTAGCTGACACACTTCAGGGTGCAGCCTAGCTAACCAAGAAGGAATAATCCAAGAGGAATCATGCATGAAGTCAGGAACCTTAGCCAATAAAACAGAAGAGACTTGATCAGGAATGGCAAGGAGATCAGCTAAAGGAGAACCCAACCAATTGTCCAGCCAATAGTTTATGCTATTTCCATTGCCCAACAACCAGATTGAATTATCCTTGACCAAATGCCAATACTTTTTGATACTTGGCCAGACAGAGGACTTTGTGTAGCTGGATCTTTTACAATACCTCTTCCTATAAAAGATTTCCCATTTCTGAGAGGAGGAGCTCATGCCCCAAGCAAGTTTGAGAATTGCAGCCTGATTCATGGCAGAAATTGATCTTAAACCAAGACCACCCTCTTTGACAGGGCAACAAGATTGAGCATTGCTACCATGAAGAGGAGACACAATTGGAATGAAACCTATTCACTTTGGATGAAAGTTGTTCATTCGAATATGAAAATATGGTTTCAACAACTCTGTGTAATCGATTGCCACGAAGTCATAATCGATTACCCAAACATTATGTCCAAGGTGGTAATCGATTAATACATTGAATTAATGGGTTACATCAGTCAGTTTTGCTTTGTAACTGTTTTCTCAATCAGGTAACCTGTTATGTTGTTCCAATAACCTGTTACCAACTGCCTCACAGTTCAGGTAATATGTTACCTAGTTTAGTAACTTGTTAACCAGGTCAAGTAACTCATTACTTAGCAATTTGACTTTGCATTTTAGACATATCCAATTCATTTTAAAAATTACTTTCATACTTTGACTATATAAAGACTTAATCTATAACTTTCTTGAAGCTTGAGTCTTCTATGTCTTCATGGTCTTCTTCCTTTTGTTCTTTTTGTGATCATGGTGTCTTCATCAAAATCGTGCTAAGGTCAGGAGGAAGATCTTCTTCACAATTACATTCAAAGAAGGCAACTTTGGTTTCAAAAATATGACTTAATGTTAGATAATAGTGGTCCTTCATGCTGTATTGGGGACATCAATGTGGTCCTAGGGGCTAATGAATGCAGAGGAGGTACACCCCAAACAAGCTCCCTTCTGAAGAGTTTAAAGCTTTTTCACACTATGCAAACCTTATTCACTTATTAACTAAACGCTCTAAGTTTACTTGGACTAATAAAAGAAGAGGTCATTCCCTTACTGAAAAAAGACTTGACATATTTATGTGTAATGATGATTGGCTTTCAATTTGGCAACAAGTTACTTGCTGCACTTTGCCTAGAATAGCTTGTGGCCTTCACCCCATCCTCATATGCTCTTCTTCTACTTTAGCTAGCATGCCTATTCCTTTTAGATTTCACAAAATGTGGTTACAACACTTGGACTTCAAAAGATTGGTTAAGGAATCTTAGAGGTCTGTTATTTATGGCTGCCCTATGTTTGTCCTACCTCAAAAGTTTAAAAGGCTAAAATATGATTTGAATGCTTGGAATACTGATGTTTTTGGAAAAATTCAACATAGAGTTCAAACTTCCCTGGCTGTTGTTGAAGCCGTTCAGAGTTGTATTCAAGATTCTGGCTCAGATCAAGACTTGTTGGATTAGGAGGTGGTGGCTTAAAATCAGTTGATGCAAGATCTAGTAATGGAAGAGGTTTTCTGGAAAGAAAAGTCAAGACTAAATTGGCATATTAGTGGGGACATGAATACTAGATTCTTCCATAACGTAACAAAAATCAGGCAAGTCACCAAATCCATGTCCTTTCTTAAAGATGGGGATAATATTTTGACTAGCCATGCTGAATCTGATAATATAATGCACACCAATATACCTTCAACAGAAGAAATAAGAGTTGATGTCTTTTCTATTAATGGTGAGGGTGCTCCTAGTCCTAATGGATTTGGTGGCTGATTTTACCAATCTTTCTGGGATATTGTGGGAAATGATGTGTGCAAATCTGTCATGCAATTCTTCAGCCAAGGTTGGTTGATGCCAAACTTAAACTCAAACATTATGGTGTTCATACCCAAGCTTTATGGTGTTGATAAAATTGATGAGTTTAGACCTATTGCATTAGCTAATTTCCAATTTAAAATTATAACAAAGATCTTGGCAGATAGACTTGCATCAATAGAACCTACAATTGTTTCCCCTCATCAAAGATGTTTCCTTAAAGATAACCATATACAAGATTGTATTTATTTAGCATCTGAAGCAAGTAGTCTCTTTGATCACAATCTTTTTGGTGGAAATTTGGCAATAAATCTTGACATCAAGAAAGCTTTTGATACTTTGGATTGGGATTTCTTACTAGACAATCTAATGGATTTTGGTTTTGATGTGAAATTTATAAACTGTATAAAAGTAATTTTGCACTCTACAAAGCTTTCTATTAGTGTCAATGGTGAAAATGTTGGTTTCTTCTATTGCAAGAGAGGCGTTAGACAAGGTGACCCCTATCCCCTCTTCGTTTTTGCTTAGTAGAAGATGTCTTAAGCAGAGAAATTTCTAAGCTGGTTTCTAAGGGCAAATTAAGTTCCATTTCTGGTCCTAAAAGAATGGATATTGCTAGTCGTGTTTTCTATGCAGATGATATCTTAATCTTTTGCAAAGGCATTAAGAAGGAATTGCAGGCTCACAGGAAAGTGATTTCTGATTATGCTCAAGCTTCTGATCAGCATATCAACCCAACTAAGTGTAAATTTTACACAGCTAACGCTACAACTAGGAAAATCTCAAGCATGTCTTTCTATTTGGGCTTCCCTACTAGTACGCTTCCCCCCAATTACTTGGGAGTCCCTTTGTTTTTAGGGAAGCCTAGAAGAATCTGTCTCCAACAAATTGCAGATATAATCTATGAAGAAGATCTAGCTCCTAACCTTAGCACAGTTTTGATGAAGACAACAACATCACATAAAAGAAGAAAATGAAGAATACTTATGAAGACAAAACATCACGAAATTAGAATCTAAGTCTTCAGGTACTTCTATCATTATACTCTAATCTGTACTATATTAGTAATGCTCAAAAGTATTCTAAATGAAAATTGATAAATACAAGTAAAAATAAAAACAAATGTCAAAATACTGCGGAACAGGTTACTAGATCTAAGTAATAGATTATTGTGACTAAATAACAGGTTACCAAAAGTAAGCAACAGGATACATGAGTGAGAAATGAGTTATCCAACAAAAATTGATCAGGGTAACCGATTACACCATGTGGGTAACCGATTACACAACATAGTAAATAATTACCCAGTTGGACAAAACAGTTGGATAATCGATTACACCTTATGAGTAATCGATTATTGCCTGTGAAAATAAATTATGCAGTTGGACAGACTTGTTGGGTAATAGATTACATCGATTAAGTACTTGATTACTGAGAGTTGTTACACCAGTTTTCATATTCAAACCATACAGCTTGCAAACCAAACGAAATGATTTCATTCAAAACAAATCCTACCTTTTCATAGAGGTATTCTGGTTGATTTGAAAGTCTATATAAATGCTTTGAAACTCATTTCATACACACATAATACATAACACAACTCAGATTGAAATCACTTACTCAAACTACAATTTTCAGAAATACTTGTTCTACACTTGGTGCAACTTGTTCATAACTTTCAGAACTTGTTTTGAAAAGTTGCCTTAAGTGTTATTGCAAGTTATTCAAACCTTACGAGCATTAGTACTAAAGTATACATTGAGTTGTTGGATTGCAAAAGTTTATAACTTCAAAATCTTGGAAAGGCAATCCATTGCCATTGTTAAACGTTCTCTTCATTCAAAGTATTGAATTACTTTCTTTCACAAGGGTGTGATAAGAAAGGGGATATAGTCACTTGGAAAGGGTGTTTTCTAAAGAGTGATATAGGTTTTAGAGAGTGAGTAAGGTAAAAGGGATTCTCGGGGTGAGAAATTGTAATTACTACTCTTAATATCTAGTGAAGAAATCTCTTGTGCTGCAAGAGTACTAGACGTAGCCTTCGGTGGACAAGAAGGTGAACCAGTATAAAAACATATGTATACTCTCTTCTCCTTTATCTCCTTACATTTACTTGATTATTTCTGCAAATTAAGTCCCATTTTCCGCTGCTATTAACTCTAGAATTGTGCAAAAAAACCAGTCATAGTTTTAAAAAACTAATTCACTCCCCTCTGAGCTGTCATCTCAGTCTTACAATTGGCACCAGAGCTTTTTTTGAGTAATTTATTCTCAAAACTGATCATGTTTCGAAGATGGCCCCAAGACCATTTCTAGAAGAAGGTTCCAACATCAATCGCCCTCCAAGCTTTGTTGGAGAATGCTACGACTTCTAGAAGATCAAAATGAGAATCTTCATAGAGTCTCAAGATCTAGACATTTTGAATGCAATTGAGGAAGGACCCTATGAACCATTCACAATTATCAACAATGTGAGGGAAGTGAATCTGAAATCCTCATGGGATGATGAAGACAAGAAGAAAGTGCAATATGATCTAAACGCAAAAAATATCATCACTTCTGCACTCGATATTGATGAATTTTTTAGAGTTCCAAAATGCAAATTTGTTAAAGAAATGTGAGATACTCTAATGACCATACACGAAGGAACCGAGGAGGTAAAAAGGTCAATACTAAATACTCTTTCCCAGGAATACAAAATGTTTCGTATGAAGCCTGGAGAGAAAATACTTGATTTACAAAAGAGATTTACTCACCTTACAAATAATATCATTGCTCCTAGAATTTTTTTTTCAAATAGTGACTTGAACTTAAAAGTTCTAAGATCACTTACCAGAACATGGCAACCAAAAGTTACAGCCATTTCTGAATAGAAAAGTTTATCAAAATTGTCTATGGCTGCTTTGTTTGGAAAATTGCAGGAACATAAATTAGAACTCAGTCAGCTTGAACAACATGAAGAGCAAGAAAAGAAGAAGAGGTATATCTCTCTCAAGGCAAAAGTGGATAGATATGATTCATCAGGAGATGAATATGAAAAGGAAGAGATGGAAGATATGAATTTGTTCATAAAGAAGTTTAGCAAGTTCCTTAAAAGGAACAAAGGAACTAAAACTGGACAAATGAAGAAATTTACCAAGAATAATGACGCTTCCACTTCAAACCAAATCTTCACATGCTTTGAATGTGGCAAGTCTGGTCATATGAAAATGGATTGTCCAAGTCTGAAGAGGAATGCCTTCAAGGGTAAGAATGAAATGGAGACTAGACGAAGAGCTTACAGAGCTTGGGAAGATAATGATACCAGTTCTGCCTCTAACCTAGAAAATCAAGAACAAGCCCATCTTTTTTCTCATGGCATCTCATCACTCTGATGATAAAGAGGTAAATGAATCTAACTTTTTTTCTTTTTCTGAATTGCAACATACATTTAATGATTAACATGATGAATACGTCAAACTCACCAAATTATTTTTAAAACAAAAAACTGAGTTAGAAGCATTCAGAAATAAACCATCATCGTCTTCATGTCAAAACTGCATTACTCTTGAAAAGAAAATCTCAACATTAAGTCCTGAACTAAACAAGGTAAATAAGAGTAGCAAAGATTTGGACATGATTATCAAAGTTTAGAGACATTCTACAGACCAAGAGGTCTTGGCTATTCCAAAAACCAAAATTCTAAGAATCAGAATGTCTCAACAAAGATAAACTTTCAAAAACAAAGTATCCATGCTTTTAAGAATAATAAATCTAGGATACAAAAGCATCATCCCATATGCACTTATTGTAAAAACCATGGGCATACACCAAACACTTGCATGATTAGAAAACATGGTTTGCCCTTAGGTCATTATAGATGGGTTGATAAAAATGCTAACCATGTAGGACCCAAAGAAAATTGGATACCTAATATTACTTAACCTGTTTTGCGGGAAAATGTGAGAGCCGACTGCAATTTATGGTACTTGGACAGCGGCTGCTCAAAGCACATGACGGGCGAAAAAGATAAGTTATACGTCCTTACTCCAAGGGACAAAAGTTGTGCCACATATGGTGATAACAACAAAGGAAAAATAATTGGAGTTGGTAGAATCGGTAAACCACCTTCAATAACTATAAAAGGAGTATTATATGTCGAAGGACTCAAGCACAACTTGTTGAGCATAAGTCAAATACGTGACAAAGGATTTCATTTGGCATTCTACTCGGATAAATGCATCATCGAAACTAAGGATTATAATAACTCTAAACTAATTGGTAAGAGAATAAATAATATTTATATGATTGACATAGATTCTTCTTTACCAATAAAATATTTAGTTGCTAATAATAATAATGATGCATGGCTTTGGCATAGGAGAATTGCTCATATTCATATGGATCATTTGAATAAACTGATTAAGAAAGATTTAGTAGTTGGTTTATCCAAAATGAAGTTTGTTAAACACAAACTATGTAGTGCTTGTCAAATGGGTAAACAAACAAAGACTTCTATCAAACCTAAGCATATGGTTTCTTCCGATAGGCCATTGCAGTTACTACACATGGACTTATTTGGCCCCTCAAGGACCAAGAGTTATAGTGGTAACTACTATGCTCTTGTTATAGTAGACGATTTCTCAAGATATAATTGGACTCTATTGTTAGTTCATAAGAATGAGGCATTCAACGCCTTTAGCAAATATGCTAAAAGAGTTCAAAATGAAAAACCTCTAAAAGTCGTGGATATAAGAAATGATCATGGGGAGAATTTCAAAATGCTTCTTTTGAAGAATTCTGTGATGATCTAGGTATCAATCACAATTTTTATACTCCTAGAACACCAAAACAAAATGGTGTTGTAGAGAGAAAGAGTCGGTCCTCTGAATAACTTGCTCGGACAATGTTGAATGAAACTAATCTCTCAAAATATTTTTTGACAGATGCAGTTAGTACGACTTGCTATGTTTCTAACTAAGTTCTTATAAGACCAATTCTCAAGAAAACCCCATATGAACTCTTTAAATGTAGAAAACCAAACATTTCTCATTTGCATGTATTTGGTTGTAAATGTTTTGTTTTAAATAAAGGTAAAGATAACTTAGGCAAGTTTGATGCAAAAGCTGATGAAGGACTATTCCTAGGCTACTCTCTTACGAGTAAAGCTTATAGAATTTTCAATAAAAGAACTTTAGCCAATGAAAAATATGTTCATGTATCTTTTGATGAAACCAATCCTATACTAAAGGATGGGCTAACTCTTTATGAAGAGGACTTGCAAAGTTCCCCTTCAAAGGAGGATTCTTTTACCAATAAAACAACCAATATTGAGCACTTGAAAATGGATGATATTCTATCCTCTCAAGAAGAGCATATTCATTCTGATTTACCCAAAGAATGGAGAACTCATCGAGACTATCCTATTGACAACATCATTGGCGACATAAGTAAGGGTGTCACTACTCGTTTAAAGCTAAATGATGCTTGTTTAAACATGGCTTTCATTTCTCAAATAGAACCTTCCAATATTTATGATGCAATCGAGGATGAATACTGGATTATTGCTATACAAGAAGAATTGAACCAGTTTGAAAGAAATGAAGTTTGGGAACTTGTTCCTAGACCAAATAATATGCATTTTATAGGAACTCGTTGGGTATTCCGTAATAAATCAGATGAAAATGAAATTATTGTTAGAAATAAAGCTAGACTGGTAGGACAAGGATACAAACAGGAAGAAGGAATAGAATTTGATGAGACCTATGTTCTTGTTGCTAGACTTGAGGTTATTCGGTTGTTACTTGTATATGCATGCTCTTTAAATTTTCAGTTATAATAAATGTACGTAAAGAGTGCATTTTTGAATGGTTATATACAAGAGGAAGTGTTTGTAGGACAACCTCGAGGTTTTAAAGATTACAAACATCCTTCTCATGTCTATAAACTAAAGAAAGCTCTCTATGGCCTAAAGCAAGCTCCACGTGCTTGGTATGATCGTCTAAAAAACTATGTTATTGAAAAAGGTTTTACAAATAGAAAGATCGACAATATACTATTTATTAAGAAAATAAATCATCATACTCTTCTTGTTCAACTATATGTAGATGATATTATTTTTGGTTCAACTAATGAAACCTTGTCTAGTGATTTTGGCAAAATGATGCTAGGGGAGTTTGATATGTCTATGAGAGGGAAGCTAAATTACTTCCTTGGATTATAAATTAAACAATTGAAGGATGGTATTTTTATTAGTCAATCCAAATACTACAGAGACTTACTGAAAAGATTTGAAATAGATGATTGCAAGCAAATTGCCACTCTTATGGGTTCTGGCACATACATTTATACAGATGAAGCTGAAAAATACATTGATATATCAAAGAATTGAGGTATGATCGGTTCCCTACTTTATTTAACTGCGAACAGACCTGCTATAATGTTTAGTGTTTACTTGTGCACTCGGTATCAATCAAAACCAAAAGAGTCACATTTAGTTATTGTCAAAAGAATCATTAACTATCTAAAAGGCATAACTGACGTTGGATTATGGTATCTAAAATGAAGTATATGTGATTTGGTTGGATATTCAGATTCAGATTTTGTTGGATGCAAAACTGAGAGAAAAAGTGCATGTGGTACTTTCATATATTAGGTAATGCATTGGTCTTATGGTCATGCAAGAAACAAGTTTGTGTTTCTCTAAGTATTGTTCAGGCAGAATACATAGCGACAAGTAGTTGTTGTGCCCAAGTGTTGTGGCTTAAACAACAATTGCGAAATTATGGCTTTGACTTAGGCTGTATACCCCTAAAATGTGACAATACTAGTGCTATAAATCTCACAAAGAATCCAGTAATTCATTCTAGAACCAAACATATAGATATAAGACATCATTTCCTTAGGGACCATGTCCAAAAGAAAGATGTATCTATAGAATTTGTTAATACTCATGACCAACTAGCAGATATATTCACTAAACCCCTAGCAACAGAACATTTTTATAAAATTAGATGTGAATTAGGCATACTTGATGAATCTTACTTATCTTAAACTCTTATTCATGATTATATGGTTGGTTCATTATGCTTATAATAGGCTTACTTGTATTTAAAATTGCTTAAATCTGTTCAAAACTTTCAAATTCTTGGGTATGTAATCGATTACATGGATGAGTAACCAATTACCAGGCATCAGGTCTTCCTGAAAATTCAAATTCTGGGATCAGTTACCAATTACAATATTGAGTAGGAAGCTTCAGTAATCAATTACCCACCTATGTAATCGATTACCTAAGGTGTATGTTAGAAATCTGGGAATTATTTTATGTTGACTAACTGATTACTCACTGTCAATAATCGATTACTCTAAGCATTATTTAAGTTTCCCTTCTAATTTTTCAAACACTTCTTCTTCCTCCTCGAACCCTATTTTTCGTGTTCAACCTAGTGTTTTCCTACAAACCTCATTTTTTATTCGTTTTGTATGATTTTTGAGTCGTTTTGTATCATATTTTCAATTCTAAAAACTTCTATTTCATAGATTTCGTGTTTAGTGGCCTCAATCAAAAATCCCCAAATCTCTCAAAACTCAAAATCTAACCTTTCAAAAACCGCAATTCATGGCATCATCATCAAGAGCTAAGAAGCAATGTACTAGTGTGTCTCAATGAAAGCAAGGTGCTTCATCTTCTGAGGCTAATCCTTCGTATTTGGCACATCTTCTTGGAAATGATGTTCAATGCAAAACATTCTCAGAGCATTTTCTTGGACGCTCCATTTTCGCTCCTAAGTATGGTAATTCCAGTAACTTTGAATTTAAAGATTTTCATTTCCCTACTCTTCTAAGGCAACAAGATCTTTTTGGTTTATGTGAGGAATCAAAAGCATGTTATCCTGAACTTGTTAAAGTATTTTACTCTAACTTGAACTTTAGGAAAAATCGTCTAACATCCTATGTGAAAGGAAAAGAAATTATTTTGGATATTAAGACCTTTAGTTCAATTTGATGTAACATACCTTTCCAAGTGTAGCATCAAAGATTTCGGTCTTGCACACGATTGGGATAATTATGATAGAAAAGAGGTCTACTACTCTATGTGTAGATTCTCTAAGAGGGAAATAGAAATGCATAAGCAAATAGCGTTAGGTGAAACTGTAAAACTTAGAGATATCCTTGCTATAGGAAATCTCAATCTCGAAGATTGCTTGTTTCATCACTTTTTGAGCTATGTCATTCTTCCAAAATAATCAAATCATTCTCAAATCAATGACATGGAACTGCAATTGATGTATGCTCTTAAGCATAACCTTTCTATCAATTGGGCTAACACAATAATGAGACATATGTCGTCTGTTTGAGAATCTCACAGCCCTCTGCGTTATGAAATCTTCATAACCAACATTCTTGAGCATTTTGGTGTATCTACTGCTGGTGAATCCAAAGTCACGCTTGATGCACGTGATAGTAAGATTGATGTGGATGTGATCCACAAAATGGGCTTCTTCCGAGATCCCATTGATAGTCTCTATAAGCATTAAAGTGATAGACAGGCAGCACCTGTTGATCCTAATGTGAATGCCTCTGCCAACCCTCTTGAACAACAAACTTCTGAGTTTCATGATGAGTCTTCTTCATCTGTTCCCATGCCTACAAGCCAGATGATCATGGATGAGTTATTCTATCTTCGAGACTACATGTCTAATCGGATGGATGCTCTTGGCGCTAAAAATCAACAAGTCCAATTAGAGTTTTAACGTCTTTCTTATAAGATCAATAGCATGGCCCTTGATGACGATAGCACTGAACCTGAATTTTGTTGTTTGGTTGCTGTTTTTCTAACAATGGTTGAATTTGTACGAACATCTTTTAAATTTTCTACTATGTGCTATCACTTTTACGATTACCTTTTAAATTGAAATATACATATTGTATGATATATATATATATATCTATATCGTGCTGGACCCTTGGCTTCTCTTTTTTTTGATGAAGTCAAACGGGGGAAAAAGTTGGAAGAGTGTATTTTCTGGTTAAAACATTTCAGGCACATAACTCCAAATCAAATGGAGAGCATACAACATAGGGGGAGCATACTCAAGATAAGTCAAGAATATCACAAAGTATACTACTCTCAGAAAAGTATACTATCAAGAAGATATTGGTTTGTCATCATCAAAACGGGGAGATTGTGAAGAAGATCTGGCTCCTGACCTTGGCACGTTTTTGATGAAGACACCAACATCACATAATATAAGAAAAGGAAGAATACTTATGAAGACAATGAAGACAAAGCTTCAAGAAATTAGAATCTAAGTCTTTATATACTTATATCCTTATTGAAAATGCAAAGTGACAAGGATTGCACTAGCAATGTTTTGCCGATGTTTTGGTGAAGACAAAGAGTTAGTAAAAGCTTGAATATGACTCAACAATCAACATGCCTAGAACTCAAGGGTCATATCTAGACTGGGTTATATCAATAGAGTTATATTTCTAAGTAGTTTGGGATGTGTGCCTTAGTTAGTGAGTCTAAGTTAGGTAAACCTAGATGCAAGTCTCACAAGCCATAAATGTTGACATATCATATTCATGAGGCATATCATCTAGTTTATTATGTGTTCATGCATTAATCATACATGTTATATGTTCATATTAGGCATAACATAATTTCTAAAACATGTATAGGTGTCAAGCATAACATATAAGTAGTTTACCATTTAATCATGTATTGAAATATGTTGGTTAATCGATTAACTCCAAGTCTTAATCGATTAACGTGTTAGTTGTTGTTTTTTGTTTTAACTGTTTTAACTATGTAACTAGAAAAAACTGTTTTTGGAGCCAAATCTGTTTTGTATAAATTGTGTTAAATTGTAGAAATGTTTAGCATTGCATATCATTGTTAGAAACTATTAGAGATTGTTAGGTATCAGTGGTTACAATACACCTAGAAGGGGGGGGGGAATAGGTGTCGCGGTTAGAATTACCGCTTTTCGCAAATCAACACTTAATGCTGAATCAACCCTATTTAATCGATTAAGGAGAAAAGGATAATCGATTATAAGCACAGTCTTAATCGATTAACACAAAAAACAGTTTTAAACAGAAACTATTTTAATCGATTAATAGAAACAGTATAATCGATTAACACAGGAATATTAATCGATTAAACAGAACCAGTAAGCAATTACAGAAACGATTAAATGCGAAACAAATAACCGATAACAGAACGAATACAGAGCTTACAAATTTGTATATCAGAATAGCTTGCAATACAACAAAAGAACAGAATGTATTAGTTGAATCAAATATACAAATTAAATCGATTGAAAACAGTAAAGAGAGAGAGAGAAACAAATCCTGCAACTCGAATTTTTATCCTGGTTCGTTTGCTGTCCACTGCAAACTACATCCAGGCCTCCCGGCTGACTTGGGAGATTTCCTTCACTATAATCGAATCAATGTAATTTACAAACACATTATCCAATTACAACACTTAGCAAATGACAAGAAATCAAAGAAACTATCCAATGGTTTGACTCCCTTCCTACCGATAAAGAAAACGTTTCTTTCGGCGTAGCCCCAGCCAAAGAATCTCTCGTTCTTTCCTTTTCTTACACTCTAAGCTATGAAGAAACACACAATCTCTACTGGTGATACGACACCAAGAGATTCCCTTTCACAACAATTATACAAGAATTACAAGAGTAATATTAAGCTATACCTAAGCTCAAATACAACATGAAGGCTTTACTCTAATGCACATTTAACACAAACACATGTGAAATGACAAGTATTAGTTATGAAAACAGAAGTTACAGAATCATAAAATTCATGAAAAAACGCATCAAAATATGCATGAACATGTGAGGGAAAACGTGAGAGATTATAACATGAAATGCACTCAATCCTAAAGCAAGGAATCTCTCATTTCTAAACTCACTAATGCAATTAACAAATAGATGCAGCAATTAACACGTAGAATGCTCTAACTCTCTAATAAATGCAACATGCAACTTATGAGATTAATTCTGAAAACGCAGTTTATAAAGAATCAGTCCAGAACCCCAGATAATCGATTAAATACCTTCTTAATCGATTAACGGGACTAAAAATCATAACTGATTCTGTTTTTCAGTTTTTCAGTTTCAACAACTTAAAAATCAGTTAGGTTAATCGATTAACGTAAACCTTTAATCGATTAACTGCATTACAAAAACGTGTTCCAGTGGCAACCACTTTACACAGCAGTTGGGTTAATCGATTAAAGGTATGGTTAATCGATTAACACTAAATAAAATATGTATTTTCAAATAGAAAACATCAAATATGTTATGCACTTAGATAATACATGTTTGACACTTAGTTTTATGCCTAGAATGCATATATACATGTATTTATGTAATGCATGAACATATTATCAAATGAACATATCTCATGGATGAAATGATTTAAAGATAAATGCATATGAGACATGTTTTAGGTGCCCTAAGCCTTCGACTCAACTTAAACTAGAAACTAGTCTAAGCCTAGTACCAAATAAAAGACTTAAGCACGTTGGATTGTTGGTTATCTTCAAGCACTTTTAGGCACACGTTGTCCTCATCAAAACCATGACGTTCAAGGAGAGCTTTCCAAAGTGTTCCTCTTGACATGCACACTTTCAATCTCCCCCTTTTTGATGATGACAAACTCTACATCAAGTTCATCAATTTTAAAGTAACAATTGCTTGATGAATAAGCTTGAAGATTGTGTTGGCAAGGTTGATGGAATGCGCACATTTATCGGAAGCTGTTATAACGATCAACCTGCACAATTGAGAAGCAACAAAACAACCTTTCTCCCCCTTTTGACATTATCAAAAAGATAACCCAGGTCAAAAAAGCTAGGAAGAGATATTAGTTAATCATAAAACAATGTTAATGAATTAATTTGGGTTTTAACAAATTAACCTGTTTCATTTATGGGTAAATTGAACAAATGCGCTTTATTGGACAAAAAATAGCTAATAAGAAGTGAGAATGGCATGCAAGATTTAATCAAATATTAAGCATTGTAAGCATTATTAAATCTCAAATGATCAAGATCCATTCACTAAGGCAAATAAGCTATTTTGACATAATTATAGCAAAAACACAAACATTTGCATAGCATAAAGAGTAAAGAAAGTCATGAAATAGTACAGGCCATAAAGTCAAATAAAAGACAAATAGCAAAATACGAATCAGTTCTGAAAGCAACAACGATAACTAAATCCAGAAGGTGCCACAAGATAAAAATAAACCTAAGGATAGGATAACCTAGGTCTAAGGTCAGCTAAACTAAGGTTGAGGCGGAGGATAGACAGGCTGATCATCAGGCACAGCAGTGTTCTGATTTCCCTGGATAAGCATAGACAGCTTCTGAAATTCTGAGCAGAACATGGCATTCTGAGCCTCAGCGGTAGACTGAATCATAGTCCTCAGCTCCTGAATTTTGTTATCGGTGTAGGCATTCTGACGTTCCTCGTATTGCTCCATACCTGCAAAATAAGAGTCCTTCAGCCCTTGGAAGTGCAGATCCATGCGGTTGTTAAGTCGTTGTTCCATGGCTTCCATCTGAGCTAAACCAAACACAGAGCTCTGAGGTGCTGTTCCAGACGACTCCCCCTGATTAGTTGCATTCTGATTACCCAAATCCTCCTGATGCTCATTATCCGACAAGTCCAGATCAAAGGTGGTATAGTCCTCCTGATACTGCCATGTAGTACCATACTTGTAAATTCCCATCTTATGAATTGGGCTCTCACCCACCAAGTGATCTTTATCAGTGTACTCAACAATGCGGGATATGAAAATGCTATACGGGAGCAGCTTGGACTGAGACAATGAAACGCTGTTCATGATTTTCAGAATCTCCTCAGGCCAATTGATCATCACGTTATTCTTTACAGCGTACATGAAACGCAAATCATTCACAGTAGGCTGTGCATGATTAGTGTTCCGCTGCACTAATATGTAAGCAATAACATAATGCAATAACCTGTTCTCAACAGAAAGTGACCCTGCCTTGGTCAGTTGACCCTGAATATACAGATGAGGGCCCCGAAGGAATGACTTATACACATCAACGGGATCAAAATTGTCCTTGACCCAAGAACAGTCCCCTATTCCAAAACCAGACGACGATAAACCTCCAACATTCAGAAATAAATCCTCACTCATCTCAAACAGATTACCGGAAATCATGGACCA
The DNA here is from genome assembly GCF_001865875.1 of Lupinus angustifolius. NCBI lineage: Eukaryota > Viridiplantae > Streptophyta > Magnoliopsida > Fabales > Fabaceae > Lupinus > Lupinus angustifolius. Next base: position 9,754 of record NW_017721361.1, on the reverse strand, counting down.
ATATTTGCCATCCTTGTATCTAAAATTAGCGTAAAATTCCCTAACTAGAGCAGGGTATACGCGTCCCTTCAATTCCAAAAACTGAACGGCTCCTTGAGCCTCCATGTCATGCGGAAAACTAAAGTTTTGTTCCGCTAACCAGGTTAAGTCGGCATACCTGATGTATGTAGGCTTGCGGCCTTGAAATTTTGCCAACCGGGTCTCTTGCAAAATGAGGGAATAATAGGGGTCACCGCGGTCCCGAGTGGAGGGTGAGCCGGTTTCCCTTCTTCGAATGCGCGTTGCTGTAGTCTTGACCCGCTTTGGACGACTCTGCTCCATTGAAGATGATGAACTCGAAACTGAGATTGATGAACAGAGGGGCAAAGCCTAACCTAGGGTTTGGATTGGATGATTCGGAATTGAGTGGATTTTTGGATGAAATAGAATGATTTCGGAAGGTTTGAGAGGTTTAGGATGAGGTTTACTTAATCCTATTGCACCTGGATTAGTATTGTTGCTGTTTCAGAAAATCAAGGCGCAAAGAGGTTGCGAAAAGGTCAGAAAAAGTGCAAGACCGAGACACTGTTTGCCTTTAACGTACTGGTTTTAATCGATTAACGGGATGGTTTAATCGATTAAAACAGTGTAAAATTTGAATTTTCAAAAAAAATTGCCCAGGTAATCGATTAACGGGCTGTTTAATCGATTAAGTTTTAGAAAATTTGAATTTTCCAGAAATGAAGCCCAGGTAATCGATTAACTATTGGCATAATCGATTAAATCAGAGAAAATTTCGTTTTTAGGCAGCAGAGTGGTTTCGACTTTTTAGGACACACGTATGCATTATTACAGATTTATCGAGACATATATAATCACATTAAGAAGTTAATCAAGAGATATATTTTTGCATTTTTAACATATATCATTCAAACATGAAACACATAGGCATAGAGAAGCAAGACAATTTATGCAAACAGCTAAACAATTTTTAAACAAGATATTGTTCATCAAGAATTCCTAGTTCTCTCCTTAGAACATAGAAGGTATCCCTGGGAAGGGGCTTGGTGAAAATATCTGCTAACTGTTTAGATGTTTCCACAAATTCAAGAACACAGTCACCTTTTTGTACATGGTCACGCAAAAAATGATGTCTAATTTCTATATGCTTTGTTCTAGAATGCAAAACGGGATTCTTGGATAGGTTAATGGCACTTGTATTATCGCATTTTATTGGGATCTTTTCAAGTTTAAGACCAAAGTCCTTAAGTTGCTGCTTCATCCAAAGGATTTGAGCGCAACACACACCAGCGGCAATGTATTCCGCTTCAGCGGTGGACAAAGCAACACAGGCTTGCTTCTTGCTGTGCCATGCTACTAATGAACTGCCCAATAGGTGGCAAGTACCACTAGTGCTTTTCCGATCCAACTTACATCCGGCGAAATCGGAATCGGAATAACCCACCAAGGATAGTGAGGCATCCCGAGGATACCATAATCCCATGTTAATAGTTCCTTTTAGATATCTCATGATTCTTTTAACAGTTATATAGTGTGATTCTCTAGGTGATGATTGATATCTCGCACACATGCATACACTGAACATGATATCAGGTCTACTTGCAGTTAAGTAAAGTAAAGACCCAATCATACCACGATACTTCGTTACCTCGATTGCTTTTCCTTTCTCATCTTTGTCTAAGTAGCAAGCAGATGCCATAGGTGTGGAAGCTTCCTTACATTTGTCCATTTCAAATTTCTTGAGTAGCTCTTTGCAGTATTTCGCCTGATGGATGAATATCCCACTTTCTAGCTGCTTTATCTGCAATCCTAGAAAGAATGTGAGTTCTCCCATCATAGACATTTCGAACTCCCCCTGCATCATCTCAGAAAATTCTCTACACAAGATATCATTAGTAGATCCAAATATTATGTCATCTACATAGATTTGTACAAGCAGAACATGATTTTCTGATTTTCTAATAAAAAGCGTTGTGTCAACCAAGCCTCTCTCGAACCCTTTTTCTAAAAGAAAGGTACTAAGTCTGTCATACCAAGCTCTAGGAGCTTGTTTGAGACCATATAGTGCCTTTTTAAGTTTGTAAACATGGTTCGGATATTTAAAATTTTCAAAACCAGGCGGTTGGTCAACATAAACTTCTTCTTGAATGTATCCATTCAGGAAGGCGCTTTTTACATCCATTTGAAAGAGTTTGAAGTTCATTAAAGATGCAAAGGAAAGAAGCATTCTGATGGCCTCTAGTCTGGCTACAGGAGCGTAGGTTTCGTCATAATCGATACCCTCCTCCTGGTTGTAGCCTTTGGCCACCAAACGTGCTTTATTTCGAATTATTAAGCCAGATTCATCAAGTTTATTTCTGAAGACCCATCGAGTACCAATTACGGGATGATCATTAGGTTTGGGGACCAAGTCCCACACATGATTGCGCTCAAACTGGTTTAGCTCTTCTTGCATAGCTATACCCCAGTGTACATCCTCAATGGCCTCATCAACGGTCTTAGGCTCAATTTGCGATACAAAAGCTACAAAATTACAGAAATTTCGTAAGGAACTACGGGTTACCACTCCCGTAGATATGTCACCTATAACTTTATCAATTGGGTGAGCTTTCTTTGTTTTCCACACGGTAGGCATGTCTGAGTGCTCTTGAGGTTCGATTTGACCTTCATCATTGGCTCCTTTTTCATTATCCATGTCCTTGGAGTATGCTTCTTCCAAAGCACCTGCAACATCATCAGAAACGACCTTTCTCTTCTCTTTTGGAGAAGATTCGTCAAACTGTACATGGATAGACTCTTCAACTTGCATTAAATATTTGTTAAAGACTCTGAACGCTTTGCTATGAATCGAGTATCCCAAAAATATTCCCTCATCGGCTTTAGAGTCGAATTTCCCTAAGGCCCGCTTTCCATTATTTAATATAAAACATTTGCAACCGAAAGCGTGAAGATGGGATATATTTGGTTTGCGGCCTTTTAAAAGTTCATAAGGAGTTTTGTTCAAGTTTGGCCTTAAGAGTACTCGATTTATAACATAGCATGCAGTATGAACTGCATCAGCCCAGAAGTACTTGGGGGTATTACTTTCGTTAAGCATGGTTCTCGCTAATTCTTCTAAAACACGATTTTTCCTCTCTACAACTCCATTTTGTTGTGGAGTGCGAGGAGCAGAGAACTGATGCAAAATGCCATGCTTATCACAGAATTTGTCGAACTGAAAGTTCTCAAATTCTCCCCCGTGATCACTTCGTATATATATTATTTTTAGGTTAAGTTGGTTTTGGATTTGCTTGGCAAGATTTTTAAAATTTTTGAACGCGTCGCTTTTTGATGATAAAAACAATGTCCATGTAAATCTAGAGAAATCATCAACAATAACTAGAGCGTAGTAACTACCACCAAAACTCATGATTTGTGATGGTCCAAACAAGTCCATATGGAGTAGCTCCAAAGGTCTTGAGGTGGATATCACATTTTTATTTTTAAAAGAGTTTTTGGTTTGTTTACACTTTTGACAAGTGTCACAAATTTCTTTAGTTTTAAAATTCAATTTTGGTAGCCCCTCAACTAGTTCGTTTGATGATAATTTATCTAGATGCTTTATATGGATATGTGCAACACGTCTATGCCATAGCCAGATGTCATCTTCTTTAGAAATAAGGCATTTTGAAAATAATGTAGTGACATCGTCCAAATTAACCATGTAAATATTATTTATACGGTGACCAACAAATTTAACGTTATTAGATAAAATATCACGAATGACACAACAATCAGAATCGAAGGATACACGATTACCTTTATCGCAGAGTTGGCTTATACTCAACAAGTTATGTTCTAGTCCTTCAACATAAAGGACATTATCAATCAGAGTTTGGGATGAGTTACCAACTGTTCCTGTGCCGAGTATCTTTCCCTTGTTGTTGTCTCCATAAGTGACGTATCCTTTTCCTTTAAGTGAGAGATCCAGGAAATTTGATCTATCACCTGTCATATGCCTCGAACACCCACTATCTAAGTACCATTTTTGTCCATGTGTTCGGAGACATACCTGCAAAATAGATTACTTACTTTTCTCAGGTACCCAATTGGTGTTGGGTCCTTTTCTGTTAGTGATTAGGGAATTATCTCCCTTCTTTTTCCATACATAAACTCCGCTAGGTATACCATACTTTTTGATATAGCATGAATGATAAGTATGACCATATGTGTTACAATAAAAACAAGTAGGAGAATGCTTATGATATTTGTTTTTAGCTTGAGCTACCGGTTTTCTATATGGTCGCTTCTTTTTAGCAGTGCGAGTATAACCTAGACCAGTTCGATCACCAACATTTCTAGTTTGATTAAGCAGGTTATCTAATTGCAGTTTACTGTTTGTGAGACGTGTGAGTTTTTCATTTAGTTTAAAATTGTCCTCTTGCAAAGTCTCGCAAGTCTCACAGACAGGTTTTTGACATAAGTTACTAGCAGAGCAGTTACATGAACTACAAGAATAGATGAGATCTAAAGTTTCATTTTCCAGTTTTAATTCATCTAATTCTTTTTGTAATTGGCTTATTTTTTGTTCGTTTATCAGGATTATTCTTTTCCTATCAATGTTAATTCTAGCCAATTTCTTTAATTCATCATGCAACTCGACATAAGCATCATACAATACATCATAAGGAGGTGAATCATTCGAAGTGGATGAGGTGTCAGAATATACCTCATCATTGCCCTTGCATGAGTCTGAATTTGTATTGATGTCAGATCTGGCCATCAGACACAGCTTTGCTGACTCCTCCTCACTATAGGTGCTCGATGTCGATTCCTCCTCAGGTACATCCCAAACGATGTAAGCTTTCTTGGATTTGAAGTCCCTGGGAGTGCTCTTCTCTGAATCAACCTTCTTTAGGTAGGTTGGACACTGAAACCTCATGTGCCCTACCTTTCCACACTCATGGCAAGTGAAGCGATCCTTGTTATTCTTGCCTTTACTGGTTGACTCTTTCGCTTCCTTCTTTTGAAACTTTTTGAGTCCTCCTTTTCTTTTAATGAATTTGCTAAATTTTCGGACTAGGAGACCCATAGTTTCATCATCTAGATCGGAATCAGATTCATCATCAATTTTCTCTTCTTTGTCTTTGGAGGTCGTGGCCTTCAAAGTGATGCTCTTCTTCTTCCGGTCTGATTCTTCATTCATGGTCAAGCGACCCAACTCCATTTCATGCTCTTGAAGTTTTCCAAATAAAGTAGCTAAAGGCATAGAATCTAAATCTTTAGACTCAACAATTGCAGTCACCTTTGGTTGCCATCTCCTGTCAAGACAACGCAAAACTTTATTAGTTAGTTCACCTCTAGCAAATGATTTATCGAGAGCAACTAAATGGTTGACAATATGAGTGAATCGCTTTTGCATATCACATATTGATTCGCTTGGTAACATGCGAAACAACTCATATTCGTGGGTCAGCGCGTTCAGTCTTGCGCGCTTGACTTCGCTAGTGCCTTCGTGAGTCACTTGTAAAGTGTCCCACATTTCTTTCGCATTATGGCACTGCGAGACCCTAAAGAATTCATCATATGATAGGGCCGATGTGATGATGTTTTTGGCGCGCAGGTTATGCTGGACCTTTTTGCGCTCATCATCGGTCCATAAACTTTTCGGTTTATCTTTAGGTTGATCGTCCACAAGATGTTGTGGAACGTAAGGGCCGTTGACTACGGATTCCCAAATATCCGAGTCTATGGCCTCAATAAAAATTTGCATGCGCACTTTCCAGTAGGCATACCCTTCACCACTGAATATTGGTGGTCGATTAATGGATGACCCATCACCACCAAATGGATTTGAAGAACCCATTCCTTTTCCCTTTAGGATCACGAATACGCGGTTGAGCTAGCACTTCGTACTAGCTCTGATACCACTTGTTAGGTATCAGTGGTTACAATACACCTAGAAGGGGGGGGTTGAATAGGTGTCGCGGTTAGAATTACCGCTTTTCGCAAATCAACACTTAATGCTGAATCAACCCTATTTAATCGATTAAGGAGAAAAGGATAATCGATTATAAGCACAGTCTTAATCGATTAACACAAAAAACAGTTTTAAACAGAAACTATTTTAATCGATTAATAGAAACAGTATAATCGATTAACACAGGAATATTAATCGATTAAACAGAACCAGTAAGCAATTACAGAAACGATTAAATGCGAAACAAATAACCGATAACAGAACGAATACAGAGCTTACAAATTTGTATATCAGAATAGCTTGCAATACAACAAAAGAACAGAATGTATTAGTTGAATCAAATATACAAATTAAATCGATTGAAAACAGTAAAGAGAGAGAGAGAAACAAATCCTGCAACTCGAATTTTTATCCTGGTTCGTTTGCTGTCCACTGCAAACTACATCCAGGCCTCCCGGCTGACTTGGGAGATTTCCTTCACTATAATCGAATCAATGTAATTTACAAACACATTATCCAATTACAACACTTAGCAAATGACAAGAAATCAAAGAAACTATCCAATGGTTTGACTCCCTTCCTACCGATAAAGAAAACGTTTCTTTCGGCGTAGCCCCAGCCAAAGAATCTCTCGTTCTTTCCTTTTCTTACACTCTAAGCTATGAAGAAACACACAATCTCTACTGGTGATACGACACCAAGAGATTCCCTTTCACAACAATTATACAAGAATTACAAGAGTAATATTAAGCTATACCTAAGCTCAAATACAACATGAAGGCTTTACTCTAATGCACATTTAACACAAACACATGTGAAATGACAAGTATTAGTTATGAAAACAGAAGTTACAGAATCATAAAATTCATGAAAAAACGCATCAAAATATGCATGAACATGTGAGGGAAAACGTGAGAGATTATAACATGAAATGCACTCAATCCTAAAGCAAGGAATCTCTCATTTCTAAACTCACTAATGCAATTAACAAATAGATGCAGCAATTAACACGTAGAATGCTCTAACTCTCTAATAAATGCAACATGCAACTTATGAGATTAATTCTGAAAACGCAGTTTATAAAGAATCAGTCCAGAACCCCAGATAATCGATTAAATACCTTCTTAATCGATTAACGGGACTAAAAATCATAACTGATTCTGTTTTTCAGTTTTTCAGTTTCAACAACTTAAAAATCAGTTAGGTTAATCGATTAACGTAAACCTTTAATCGATTAACTGCATTACAAAAACGTGTTCCAGTGGCAACCACTTTACACAGCAGTTGGGTTAATCGATTAAAGGTATGGTTAATCGATTAACACTAAATAAAATATGTATTTTCAAATAGAGAACATCAAATATGTTATGCACTTAGATAATACATGTTTGACACTTAGTTTTATGCCTAGAATGCATATATACATGTATTTATGTAATGCATGAACATATCTCATGGATGAAATGATTTAAAGATAAATGCATGTGAGACATGTTTTAGGTGCCCTAAGCCTTCGACTCAACTTAAACTAGAAACTAGTCTAAGCCTAGTACCAAATAAAAGACTTAAGCACGTTGGATTGTTGGTTATCTTCAAGCACTTTTAGGCACACGTTGTCCTCATCAAAACCATGACGTTCAAGGAGAGCTTTCCAAAGTGTTCCTCTTGACATACACACTTTCAGAGATCATATTGTTAACGTGATTTACTGCATCATATAGGTAGAAGAGAGATGCATGTGTGAGTAAGAGAGATTAACATGCTTAGTTGATATTTTTCATGATGTATTGCATGTAGTTTTAATGTGCTAAATCTCATTCATACTTTCTTACATGTTCATGCATTTTGTTTATAGATTTTCGAGAAAGATTCTACATTATCTATATTTTTTTTAACTCGTGTACATTCATGATGGCTTGTGTTACTTGAGTGTGGGTTAATCATTGAGTTTTCATTGTTGTGAATTGACCATATTAGTACTTAGTAAAACTCTGTTTTTGTATATTGTTTTTTACATTAGGTTTTGTCTCTTAGTGTCTTACCACCATTGAGATTTAATGAATCTTCACCAAGGCTTGGAGGTCTTGAATTTAGAGCGAGAATCTTGGTTGGGGCTGGATTGCGAGAAACGTTTTCTTGGGCGATAGGGATAGTCAAACCAAGGTTAGAGGTTCTTGAAATTCAAGAAAGAAGCGTCTAAAGTCTTGTAATTGAATTGGTGTATGTAAAAATACAATGCTTTCAATATAGTGAAGAGAAATCTCCCAAGATTAGAAGGGGAGGACTGGATGTAGTTTGCAAGTGGACCCACAAACGAACCAGGATAATAATTCTATTGTGCAAGTTGTTCTCTCTCAATCTCTTTTGTAATTCAAGTTGTTTTAATTCGTGTATTAAGCTGATATTTTGTATACTGATACTGTGCCATATCTTTGTTAATTGTGCATAAAAATATATGTTGGCTCTCTGCTTGCTTGTTGGTAACTTGTTGTGCAAGAAGCCAATCTGAAAATTATGTCTCTGATACGTTTTAATCGATTAAGCCCACTAGTTAGTCAATTATTTGGGCTGTTCCCCAAAACCGGGTTTTGGGTGCGAAAAGCGGTAATTGATAACCGCTACACCTATTCCCCCCCCCCCGTTCTAGGTGTGTCTAGACTACTGATACCTAACACTTATACTCTAATCTATACACTTAGTAGTAATGCTCAACATTATTTTAAAAGAAAATTGATAAACACAAGTAAAAATAAAAACATTTTTCAAAATACTGTATAACAGGTTACTAGATCTAAGTAATAGGTTACCAGAACTAAGTAACATGTTACATGAGTGAGACACGAGTTATCCAACAAAAAATGATCAGGGTAATCGATTACAACATGTGGGTAACCGATTACATAACACAATAAATAATTACCCATTTCGACAAAACAGTTGGGTAATCGATTCAACCTTTTGAGTAATCGATTACTGCCTATGAAAATCAATTACACAGTTGGACAGAATTTTTGGATAATCGATTACTGAGAGTTGTTATGCCAGTTTTCATATTCAAACCCCATAGGTTTCAACCTAACCCAAACGAAATGATTTAATTCGAAACAAATCCTACCTTTTCGTAGAGGTATTCTGGTTGATTGCAAAATCTATAAAAAGGCTTTGAAACTCATTTCACACAACACAATACATAACACAACTCAGATTGAAATCACTTACTCAAACTACAATTTTCTGAAATATTTGTGCTACACCCTCTGCAACTTGTTCATAACTTTCATAACATGTTTTGCAAAGTTGCCTAAAGTGTTATTGCAAGTTATTCAAACCTTTTGAGCATAGTACTAAAGTATACATTGAATTTTTGGATTTCAAAAGTTTATAACTTCAAAATCTTGTAAAGGCAATCCATTGCCATTGTTAAATGTTTTCTTCATTCCAAGTATTGAATTACTTTCTTTCACAGGGGTGTGATAAGAAATGGGATAGAGTCACTTGGAAATGGTGTTTTCCATAGAGTGATATAGGTTTTAGAGAGTGAGTAAGGTACAAGGGAATCTCGGGATGAGATTACTACTCTTAATATCTAGTGAAGAAATCTCTTGTGCTCCAAGAGTACTGGATGTAGCCTTTGGTGGACAAGAAGGTGAACTAGTATAAAAACATATGTGTACTCTCTTCTCCTTTATCTCCTTACATTTACTTGATTATTTATGCATATCATTTTCGGCTACTATTAACTCTTGAATTATGTAGAAAAATTAGTCACAATTTTAAACAACTAATTCAGCCCCC
>NW_017721360.1:0-4790 GCF_001865875.1 Lupinus angustifolius | reverse complement strand
ACCATCTCAGTCTTACATAATCACTCTTAAATTTTCTAAATGGAAAGGCCTATCTCTCAAAAATGGGAAGAGTAGTGCTTGTGAATTTAATCATCCAAAGCCTGCTAGTTTACAACTTTGGTGTCTATGCTTGGCCTTCTCAATTGATCAAGCATTTGGATAAGTACATAAGGAACTTTGTTTGGTCAAGTGAGATCAATGTTAGAGAAATGGTAACTGTGGCTTGGCACCAAGTATGTTCCCCTATCAAGAGTGGTGGTCTTGGCATGAAATCAATCAAAAAATTAAATCAAGTTGTTTTGTTAAAACTGGCTTGAGAGATGATTTCATCTGAACAGGAATGGGTTATATTCTATAGGAGAAGATTTGTAAGCTCTACTACTCTATCCACTAGATACTACAAGTCTTCAATCTGGCTTGGAATTAAGAATACTTGGCAAGTCGCAATTCTAAATTCCACATGGTTGGTGGGCGGTGGCCATACAACAAGCTTTTGGAAAGATAACTACCTAGATTGTCCTTTGGTGGATTCTCTTAACATACCTAAGGAAATGCACAATACGCTGCTAGCCTATGTAGCATATTTCATCACGAGCTCAAAGTGGATAATTCCTAACTTGATAGCTGACTTATTTCCTCACGTTGCAAGAGACATTCATAGGACAAGGATTCCTAGAAGCCATGACAGAATAATCTAGAAAGGGTCTAGTGATGGGTTATTGTCTCTAAAATATGCTTACTATTGTCTTCACCCTGCTAATAATCATTTGAGATGGTGCACAACCATTTGGTCTTATTTAATTCCTCCATCAAAATCTTTTCTCATTTGGAGATGATATAATAAGAAGATACCAAGTAATGAAAATCTTCAAAAAAAGTTTGCTCTATGGTTTCTATTTACAGCCTATGTAGGGTAACTTCTGTAATTTCAGATCATCTCTTTCTTCCTTGCCCCTTTGCTGTCGCCCTTTGGAAATGGTTGAGTAACCGTTTCTCCATTCAATTGGACACTTCATCTATCTCTTCAATTCTTGTAGCTTGTAGTAGAAAGTGGACTCCCCAGGTAAAAGACCTTTTAGCTACTGCAATTATCCATACAATGAGCACAATATGGTTTTGCAGAAATCAAGCTAGATTTGAGGATAGAAAAACTACATTGCTTCAAGCTTTGGCCTAAATAAGGATGGCAACTTCCTTGTCTGGTAAAACCTCAAGGACGTTTGCCAGCTTTTCCTTAGAGGAATTCCAAATTCTCAAATATTTAAATGTCTCCAATAATTGTAAAAAAGGCTCCTAGAATTATTGAAATCACTTGGGCTACTCCTCGTGTGTGGATGATAAAGATCAACACTAATGGGGCTGCAAAGGGGGCTCTTGGACATACCAAGGGTGGCAAAATTTTCAAGGATCATATTGGTGGTTTTCTGGCTTGTTTTGCAAGTTACTTTGATATTGAAGATGCTATTCATGAAGAGCTTCATTATTCTATCATGGCTATTGAGTTTGCTCATTAAGATGGCTAGAAATTCATTTCGTTAGAGTCTAACTCAATTTTAATGGTGGACATCTTCAATGGTAAAGGTAACATGTCGTGGAAGTTATGGAGTGAATACTCAAGACAAGTCAAGAATATCACAAAGTATGCTACTCTCAGAAAACTATACTGTCAACAAGATATTAGTTTGTCATCATCGAAAAGGGGGAGATTGTGAAGAAGATATGGCTCCTGACCTTGGCAAGATTTTGATGAAGACACCAACATCACATAAAAGAAGAAAAGGAAGAATACTTATGAAGACAATAAAGACAAAGCTTCAAGAATTTAGAATCTAAGTCTTTAGGTACTTCTATCCTTATACTCTAAACTATACACTTAGTAGTAATGCTCAAAAGTATTTTAAAAGAAATTTGATAAACACAAGTATAAATGAAAATAATTTTCAAAATACTATGTAACATGCTACTAGATCTAAGTAACATGTTAGTGTGACTAAGTAACAGGTTACCAGAACTAACTAACAGGTTACATGAGTGAGAAAAGAGTTATCCAACAAAAAATGGTCACGGTAATCCATTACACCATTTGGGTAACTGATTACACAACATAGTAAATAATAACCCATTTGGACACATCAGTTGGATAATCGATTACACCTTTTTGAGTAATCGATTATTGCCTATGAAAATCAATTACGCAGTTGGACATACATGTTGGGTAATCGATTACATCTATTAAGTACTCGATTACTGAGAGTTGTTACATCAGTTTTCATATTCAAACCATACAACTTTCAACTCAAACGAAATGGTTTCATTCCAAACAATTCCTACCTTTTCGTAGAGGTATTTTGGTTGATTGGAAATTCTATATAAAGGCATTGAAACTCATTTCATACATACACAATCAATACATAACTCAGATTGAACTCACAAACTAAAACTATAAATTTTCTGAAATACTTGTTCTACACTTGGTGCAACTTGTTCATAACTTTCAGAACTTGTTTTTGCAAAGATGCCTTAGGTGTTATTGCAAGCTATTCAAACCTTCTGAGCATTAGTACTAAAGTATACATTGAGTTATTGGATTGCAAGAGTTTATAACTTCAAAATCTTGTAAAGGCAATCCATTGCCATTGTTAAATGTTTTCTTCATTCAAAGTATTGAAATACGTTTTGTCACAAGGGTGTGATAAGAAAGGGGATAGAGTCAATTGGAAAGGGTAGTGATATAGGTATTAGAGAATGATTAAGGTAAAAGGGAATCTCGAGGTGAGAAATTGTAATTACTACTCTTAATATCTACTGAAGAAATCTCTTATGCTGCAAGATTACTGGACGTAGCCTTCGGTGGACAAGAAGGTGAATCAGTATAAAGACTTGATTATTTCTGCATATCCTTTTCCGTTGCTATTAACTCTTGAATTGTGCAGAAAAATCAGTAGTTTTAAACAACTAATTCACCCCCCCCCCCCTCTTAGTTGTCATCTTAGTCTTACACACAATAGTTGACAATTTTACTAAAGATAATTTTAAGAGAGTCAAACCTACAACCGTATGGACAATAATACCCTATTACCCTTGTTTGATTTCTTTTTAATTAAGTTAAGCATTGAATATTTGTATCGACCAACTTAAAATTTATATATTTTCTTTTTGGGGAAGTTGTTATTTTAATCAAATTTGTAGGCTTTCTGACACATACAACACAATACAATCATATTTGCACAGACATATACCATACACCTAATTATTAGAGATATTTTAGGATAACGGAGACACTTTAGTTGTCGGACATGACTTTTTTCGTCTATAGTATTGATAGGGTGGAACACTTGCATTGTTACGAGCATTGTGAGTTAGGAGTGTCGCAACCCGATTTTCAGTTGAACACCAGCTATGCGACTTAGGAAGATGTATAACTCAATTTTGATCTCTCTCAAATAATTTATAGTTGCCATTATATTTTTTTGCAGTTGGAAGGTATAAACTTTTTTTATGCCCAATTTTGGAAAATGTAGTCATTGGACCTCAATTTTGAGTTTAGTAGTCAATTACAAATTGGGGAAGGTGTTAGCGTCATGTCTTTCTATAATAAAGTGATACCCTCGCTAATTGCATGAACTTTATTATACCTTAATTTATTTTAATAAAAATAAATATATTGAAACAAATAATATATGTTATGATTTTGTGACTAATGAGAGTTCTTTTTACTCTTACGTATCCCAATGTATAATAGAAAAATCAAGACAACATAGTTATGTGTAAAATATTGATTAGTTTTTATTGATGAATTTATTTGATTTTTATTTTTTTAAAATTTGGAAATATAATTTAATAATTTTTATATGTCTACCCTTTAAGTGAGTGGGCAACAAAACTAATGTCTACACTACATCTCTAACTTAAAGAGATATTTTAATATAACTTCTTCACTACCCGCTTCAAATGAGTGCGGAAGCAACACTAACGCTCACACCATATCTCAACTTAAAGGGTAAGTTTTTTATAAAATACATGCTTACCCGCTTCAAATGAGTGAGGCAAGTCAAGTAATAACACTCTTGTTTGTATCACATCTCAACTTAAAGGGATAGGTTTTTTATAATATTTTTTAATCCCTATTATTTAATTAAAATGACATAAATAAAAATATTTTTTAAATTAATAGATATTTTGTACTTAATTAAAGAAATAAACAATTATTATTATTATTTATGTTTTTTACTTTGTTATTATTAAACATTATTGTTTATAAAATGAAAGAAAAACATAAATAAAGGGGAAAATTACATGCAGTCCAGGTTCACATGACGTGATTGCGTTGGTTTGGAAGAAATGGCGGCTCTGACTCGATGTAAAATCCGCACTTGGCTTGAAAATCGAAATAAATAAACATATTCAAAGTAAATAAAAAATTATGAATGGAGAAATCCGCACTTGCATGAGTTTGTATTTGGTGTTTAGAGTAAAGCCTTACTTGTCATATATGAGCTTTGTAATTGCTTAAGTTTACTCTAGAATTTTGTTGTGAGAAATTGTTGTAACATTGGGAATGTCAAGGTGTCGTATCACCTAAGAGATTGAGTTGTATCTTCATATTGCTTAGAGTTCTAGATAAGGAAAGAATAGAGGTTCTTGGCTGGGGTTACGCCGAAAGAAAGGTTTTCTTTATCGGTATGAAGGGAGTCAAACCATAGAATAAGGTTCTTTATTTTCTTGTGAATGTCTAAGTTGTTGTAATTGGATGATGTGCATGTAAAAACATTGATTCAATTATAGTGAAG
>NW_017721359.1:0-4907 GCF_001865875.1 Lupinus angustifolius | reverse complement strand
AAAAGCGATTTACTCATATTGTTAATCATTTAGTTGCTCTAGATAAAACTTTTGCCAGAGGTGAAGTAACTAATAAAGTTTTGCGTTGTCGTGACAGGAAATGACAACCAAAGGTGACTGCAATTATTGAATCCAAAGACTTGGAATCTATGCCTCTAGCTACATTATTTGGAAAGCTTCAAGAGCATGAAATGGAACTGGGTCGCTTGACTATGCACGAAGATTCAGACCAAAAGAAGAAGAGTATCACATTGAAGGCCACGACCTCCAAAGTGAAAGAAGAGAAAGATGATGATGAATCTGATTCCGATCTAGATGATGAAACTATGGGTCTCCTTTTTCGAAAGTTTAGCAAATTCATTAAAAGAAAAGGAGGACTCACAAAAGTTTCAAAAGAAAGAAGTGAAAGAATCAACCAACAAAGGCAAGAACAACAAAGATTGCTTCACTTGCCACAAGTATGGAAAAGTAGGACATATGAGATTTCAGTGTCCAACCTATTTGAAAAAGGTTGATTCAGAGAAGAGCACTCCCAGGGAATTCAAGTCCAAGAAAGCTTACATCGTATGGGATGTACCTGAGGAGGAAACGACATCAAGCACCTCTAGTGAGGAGGAGTCAGCAAAGCTATGTCTGATGGCTAGATCTGACAACGATGCGAATTCAGACTCACACGAGGACAATCATGAGGTATATTCTGACACCTCATCCACTTCGAATGATTCACCTCCTTATGATGTATTGTATGATGCTTATGTCGAGTTGCATGACGAATTAAAGAAATTGGCTAGAATTAACATTGATAGAAAAAGGGTAATCCTTATAAATGAACAAAAAATAAGCCAACTGCAAAAAGAAATAGATGAATTAAAATTAGAAAATGAAACATTAGATCTCATCTATTCTTGTAGCTCATGTAACTGCTCTGCTAATAACTTATGTCAAAAACCTGTCTGTGAGACTTGCGAGACTTTGCAAGAAGACAATTTTAAACTAAAAGAAAAATTAGATGAATTAAAACTGGAAAATGAAACTTTAGATCTCATCTATTCTTGTAGTTCATGTAACTGCTCTGCTAGTAACTTATGTCAAAAACCTGTCTGTGAGACTTGCGAGACTTTGCAAGAGGACAATTTTAAACTAAATGAAAAACTCACACGTCTCACAAACAGTAAACTGCAATTAGATAACCTGCTTAATCAAACTAGAAATGTTGGTGATCGAACTGGTCTAGGTTATACTCGCACTGCTAAAAAGAAGCGACCATATAGAAAACCGGTAGCTCAAGCTAAAAACAAATATCATAAGCATTCTCCTACTTGTTTTTATTGTAACACATATGGTCATACTTATCATTCATGCTATATCAAAAAGTATGGTATACCTAGCGGAGTTTATGTATGGAAAAAGAAGGGAGATGATTCCCTAATCACTAACAGAAAAGGACCCAACATAAATTGGGTACCTGAGAAAAGTAAGTAATCTATTTTGCAGGTATGTCTCCGAACACATGGACAAAAATGGTACTTAGATAGTGGGTGTTCGAGGCATATGACAGGTGATAGATCAAATTTCCTGGATCTCTCACTTAAAGGAAAAGGATACGTCACTTATGGAGACAACAACAAGGGAAAGATACTCGGCACAGGAACAGTTGGTAACTCATCCCAAACTCTGATTGATAATGTCCTTTATGTTGAAGGACTAGAACATAACTTGTTGAGTATAAGCCAACTCTGCGATAAAGGTAATCGTGTATCCTTCGATTCTGATTGTTGTGTCATTCGTGATATTTTATCTAATAACGTTAAATTTGTTGGTCACCGTATAAATAATATTTACATGGTTAATTTGGACGATGTCACTACATTATTTTCAAAATGCTTTATTTCTAAAGAAGATGACATCTGGCTATGGCATAGACGTGTTGCACATATCCATATAAAGCATCTAGATAAATTATCATCAAACGAACTAGTTGAGGGGCTACCAAAATTGAATTTTAAAACTAAAGAAATTTGTGACACTTGTCAAAAGTGTAAACAAACCAAAAACTCTTTTAAAAATAAAAATGTGATATCCACTTCAAGACCTTTGGAGCTACTCCATATGGACTTGTTTGGACCATCACAAATCATGAGTTTTGGTGGTAGTTACTACGCTCTAGTTATTGTTGATGATTTCTCTAGATTTACATGGACATTGTTTTTATCATCAAAAAGCGACGCGTTCAAAAATTTTAAAAATCTTGCCAAGCAAATCCAAAACCAACTTAACCTAAAAATAATATATATACGAAGTGATCACGGGGGAGAATTTGAGAACTTTCAGTTCGACAAATTCTGTGATAAGCATGGCATTTTGCATCAGTTCTCTGCTCCTCGCACTCCACAACAAAATGGAGTTGTAGAGAGGAAAAATCGTGTTTTAGAAGAATTAGCGAGAACCATGCTTAACGAAAGTAATACCCCCAAGTACTTCTGGGCTGATGCAGTTCATACTGCATGCTATGTTATAAATCGAGTACTCTTAAGGCCAAACTTGAACAAAACTCCTTATGAACTTTTAAAAGGCCGCAAACCAAATATATCCCATCTTCACGCTTTCGGTTGCAAATGTTTTATATTAAATAATGGAAAGCGGGCCTTAGGGAAATTCGACTCTAAAGCCGATGAGGGAATATTTTTGGGATACTCGATTCATAGCAAAGCTTTCAGAGTCTTTAACAAATATTTAATGCAAGTTGAAGAGTCTATCCATGTACAGTTTGACGAATCTTCTCCAAAAGAGAAGAGAAAGGTCGTTTCTGATGATGTTGCAGGTGCTTTGGAAGAAGCATACTCCAAGGACATGGATAATGAAAAAGGAGCCAATGATGAAGGTCAAATCGAACCTCAAGAGCACTCAGACATGCCTACCGTGTGGAAAACAAAGAAAGCTCACCCAATTGATAAAGTTATAGGTGACATATCTACGGGAGTGGTAACCCGTAGTTCCTTACGAAATTTCTGTAATTTTGTAGCTTTTGTATCGCAAATTGAGCCTAAGACCGTTGATGAGGCCATTGAGGATGTACACTGGGGTATAGCTATGCAAGAAGAGCTAAACCAGTTCGAACGTAACAATGTTTGGGACTTGGTCCCTAAACCTAAAGATCATCCCGTGATTGGTACTCGATGGGTCTTCAGAAATAAACTTGATGAATCAGGCTTAATCATTTGAAATAAGGCACGCTTGGTGGCCAAAGGCTACAACCAGGAGGAAGGTATCGACTATGACGAAACCTATGCCCTTGTAGCCAGATTAGAGGCCATCAGGATGCTTCTTTCCTTTGCATCTTTAATGAATTTCAAACTTTTTCAAATGGATGTAAAAAGCGCCTTCCTGAATGGATACATTCAGGAAGAAGTTTATGTTGACCAACCGCCTGGTTTTGAAAATTTTAAATATCCGAACCATGTTTACAAACTTAAAAAGGCACTCTATGGTCTCAAGCAAGCTCCTAGAGCTTGGTATGATAGACTTAGTACCTTTCTTTTAGAAAAAGGGTTCGAGATAGGCTTGGTTGACACAACGCTTTTTATTAGAAAATCAGAAAATCATGTATTACTTGTACAAATCTATGTGGATGACATAATATTTCGATCTACTAATGATATTTTGTGTAAGGAGTTTTCTGAGATGATGCAGGGGGAGTTCGAAATGTCTATGATGGGAGAACTCACATTCTTTCTAGGATTGTAGATAAAGCAGCTAGAAAGTGGGATATTCATCCATCAGGCAAAATACTGCAAAGAGCTACTAAAGAAATTTGAAATGGATAAATGTAAGGAAGCTTCCACTTCTATGGCATCTGCTTGCTACCTAGACAAGGACGAAAAAGGAAAAGCAATAGAGGTAACAAAGTATCGTGGTATAATTGGGTCATTACTTTACTTAACTGCAAGTCGACCTGATATCATGTTTAGTGTATGCATGTGTGCGAGATTTCAATCATCACCTAGAGAATCACATTATATAACTGTTAAAAGAATCATGAGATATTTAAAAGGAACAACTAACATGGGATTATGGTATCCTCGGGATGCCTCACTATCCTTGGTGGGTTATTCCGATTCCGATTTCGCCGGATGTAAATTGGATCGGAAAAGCACTAGTGGTACTTGTCACTTGTTGGGCAGATCATTAGTAGCGTGGCACAGCAAAAAGCAAGCCTGTGTTGCTTTGTCCACCGCCGAAGCGGAATACATTGCCGCTGGTGTGTGTTGCGCTCAAATCCTTTGGATGAAGCAGCAACTTAAGGACTTTGGTCTTAAACTTGAAAAGATCCCTATTAAATGCGATAATACAAGTGCCATAAACCTATCCAAGAATCCCGTTTTGCATTCTAGAACAAAGCATATAGAAATTAGACATCATTTTTTGCGTGATCATGTAAAAAAAGGTGATTGTGTTCTTGAATTCGTTGAAACATCTAAACAGTTAGCAAATATTTTCACCAAGCCCCTTCCCAGGGATACTTTCTATGTTCTAAGGAGAGAACTTGGAATTCTTGATGAACAATATCTTGATTAAAAACTTTTTAGTTGTTTGAATAATTGCCTCGCCTCTATATGCCTATGTGTCTCGTGTTTAAAATGATATATGTTGAAATGAAAAAATATATCTCTTGATTGACTCTTTCTATGATTATAAATGTCTCGATTAATCCGTTAAAATGCATGCATAAGTCCTAAAGAGTTGAAACCATTCTGCTGCCTGAAAATCAATTTTTACCGTGTTTAATCGATTAAACACTTGCTGTTAATCGATTACCTGGGCATCAGCTTTTAAAAAATTCAAATTTTACATTGGTTTAATCGATTAAACCTGCCCGTTAATCAATTAAAACCAGTATTTTAAAGGCA
>NW_017721358.1:0-1869 GCF_001865875.1 Lupinus angustifolius | reverse complement strand
TACAGAGGAACACAAATCACGCACAGCCTACTGTGAATGATTTGCGTTTCATGTATGCTGTAAAGAATAATGTAATGATCAACTGGCCTGAGAAGAGTTTGAAAATTATGAACAGTGTGTCTCTATCTCAGTCGAAGCTGCTTCCCTACAGTATTTTCATTTCACACATCGTGGATTATCTTCACATTGATATTTCAGACACCATCATTGTTGAGTACACTGACAAGGATCATCTGGTTGGTGAAAGCCTCATTCATAAAATGGGCATATACAAGTATGGTACTACTTGGCAGTATCAGGAGGACTACACTACTTTTGATCTGGGTTTGTCCGATGATGATAATCAAGATGGCATGAGTAATCAGAATGCTACAACTCAGGGGGAGTCTTCTGGAACAACACCTCAGAACTCTGCTTTTGGTTTAGCTCAGATGGAAGCTATGGAGCAACGGCTAAACAACCGTATGGATCTTCACTTCCAAGGGTTGAAAGATTCTTACTTTGCAGGCATGGAACAGTATGAAGAGCGTCAGACTGCCTATTCAGACAACCAATTCCAGGAGTTGAGGAATATGATTCAATCTACTACTAAAGCTCAGAATGCTATGTTTTGTTCAGAATTTCAGAAGCTATCTGTGCTTATCCGGGGTGACCAGAACATTGCTATTCCTGATGATCAGATTGACCATCCTCCGCCTCAACCATAGTTTAGAAGACTTTAGACCTAGGCCATCTTACCCTTAGGTTTATTTCTTCTTTATGGCACTTTATGGATCCAGGACTTATTCGTGTCCTTTTTATTTGTCCTTGATTGACATATTATGGTTTGTAACAGTTCTTGACTTCTTTGACTCTTTATGTTATGCCATTATTTTGTTTTGTTTTAATTATGTCGAATAGCCTATTTGATTTCGTGAATGGTTCTTGATCATATGAGATTTTATGTTGATAACATTGCTTACTATTTGATTAAATCTTGTAAGCCGTTCTCTTTTCCTACTGGCTATTTCTTTTGTCTAAACAAGCGCATTTGTTCAATTCATCCTAAAATAAAACAGGTTAATTGCTTAAATCCCAAATTAATTCATTAACTTTGTTTTATGCTTAACTCATATCTCTGCCTCATTTTTTTGACCTGTGTTATCTTTTTTATAATGTTAAAAGGGGGAGAAAGGTTGTTTTATTGTAGTTTGATTGTGCAGGTTGATCTTAATTCTGCTTCCGAAATATTCGCGCTTCATACTATCAATCAGTGCCAATACATTCTTCAAGCTAATTCATCAAACAAGTGGTGTAGTGTTTGTCATCATCAAAAGGGGGGAGATTGAAAGTGCGCACGTCAAGAGGAGGACTTTGGAAATCTTGCCCACTATGTGTTTTGATGAAGACAATTTGAGTTTCATAAGAGCTTGAAGATCATCAACAAATCAACGTGCTTAAGCCTCAAGATTGGTATTAGACTTAGACTAGTAATTAGTTTAGGTTGAGTCTAAGGCTTAGGTAAACTCAATACATGTCTCCTGTACATAATACATTAAATCATTTTATTTTGGGATATGACATTCATAATATGTTCATGCATCATATATATATACATGTTATATGTGCATCCTAGGCATAAACATAGTGTTGAACATGTATAAGTTAAGTGCATAACGTATTTGAGTATTGCAATTTAAAAATATACATAGAAATATGCAGTTAATCGATTAAGGTGAGTTTTAATCGATTAACGTAAGTTTTTGAAAAGCAGTTGGAACAGAAAACTTGGAAAACCGAATCAGTTACAATTTTGTATCTCGTTAATCGATTAACCAAGAATTTAATCGATTAACTGGGCTGCAGAATGGTTTCTTTATAAGCTGCGTT
>NW_017721357.1:0-25040 GCF_001865875.1 Lupinus angustifolius | reverse complement strand
TGGGAGGCCTGGATGTAGTTTGCGGTGGACAAGCAAACGAACCAGGATAAAAATCGTGTTGCAGGATTTTTCTTTCTCTCTCTCTTTATTGCATTTAATCGGTTAACTTGTATAGTAGAATTAATTGCTATATTTTGTATCTTTGCTATACTGTTAATACTCTGATAATATTGTAAGCTCTGTGTGTTCATTTCATTATCGGTTAATTGTCGTGCAAGTAATCGAATCTGCCTAAGCTTACTGTTTCTGTTTTAATCGACTAAATCAAATTCGTTAATCGATTATCCACATTCTTTTAATCGATTAAATAGGGGTGATTCAGCATTAAGTGTTGAGTTTCGAAAAGCGGATATTCTAACTGCTACACCTATTCAACCCCCCCTTCTAGGTGTATTGTAACCACTGATACCTAACATGATGCTTTGTAGTTTCCATGTCTATTAGTAAAAATATCTGAATTATATCTTTTCAATTTTGTTTTAATTACTGTGCAATTTGCATGTCTGATCATTATGTTTTGTGCAATAGTTAATCGATTAAACTCTACTGTTAATCGATTAACTGGACTGTTTTCCAGTAGTTGAGTTTTGGTTCAAGAAGCGGTGATTGTTAACCGCTACACCTATTCAACCCCCTCCTTCTAGGTGTGTTTAGGCCACTGATACCTAACAAGTGGTATTAGAGCTAGTAATACAAAAGCTCTTGCAATAGTGGAAGCAATTTGGCTATCCCCTTAATTGGGATGGACAAAAATTAATACTGATGGTGCAGCTCACAAATCATCGGGGCATGCTGGTGGGGGTGCTATTTTCAAGGATAATGGGGATGCCATTAAAGGTTGTTTTGCAGCTTACTATGGTATTCAAAATTCTCTATATGCAGAGTTGATTTCTGCTATTATTGCTATTGAGATTGTTGTTTCCAACGGATGGAAAGACATATGGTTAGAATGTGACTCGGCTATAGTAGTGGATATTTTCAATGGAAAGTTTACTCCCCCTTAGAAGCTCATTCGGAAGTGGAATCAATGTCTCCTTCTTATTTAATCTTTGAACCTTATAACTTTCTCATATCTACAGAGAAAGCAATGTGTATGCTGACAAGCTTGCAACCTTTGGAGTCATGTCTAGGAGGGGTTCCTGGTGAGATAATACTCCTAATTTTATCAAAGATGATTCCCTTAGGAATAGACTTTATTTCCGAATTATAGACTCAGACATATGTAATGACTCTCTTTCCAATAAAAAATGATAAATAAGATTCTTCTTAGATGAGTTGTAGATCTTTTAAAAAAAGTTCAATATAATTATATAATTTTTATTTCATATAATACATTCTTTGGTTGCTTGTCACATTTTGACAACATGGATGTAGAGAAAAAAGTTTTCAATATTATAATTTACGACCTTTTCTTCTCCTTATCTCACTTATTTTCTCTCAATTTCTATAACATCAAATTTTCACCTTCTACCTTCTCTCTTTCTCTTTTACCCTTAATCTCTTCTTTTTTACAATTTATTTCTATCTTAATTCCCTACTAGTTTAAAAATATTGTTTATTAATTAGCATTCTTAGTTTTTTTTGTGGGTCTTTTTTGTTTCTCTTTTTTGGACATCGAAAATGGTTTAAGATGATAAAGTTCATATTTTTGAAGAGGTGTCAAATCATAATCAGATCAAAGATTGTTGGCTTATTCTTTTTGGCAAGTTATTTTTGTAAGAGTCTTTATAGTGTAAAGATTACACACTTATTAAAAAAGGATAGGAATGTGGATTGACGGGCACAATACTGCCTATAAACATGCTAGTTTTGAGTAAAAAATTACAATCATATTTTTCTTATACAGAAGGAGCTTTTTAATTATTTAATTATTGTCTTTGAATTACATAGAAAATAATGTATATTAATAATTTTTATTATAACACCTCATTTTTGCAACTCAAAACTTAGTGTTTTATTATTGAAAATATATATGGTGACATATTAAAGAAAGTTAAACTCAACATACTAGAAAATCTGAATAAATTTAAAACCTTTTCGGTGACAAGTTCTAAATGCAGAAACATTCAAAGTTAGCGACTTTCCAAATTTGGGACATTACACTAAACCTCAAAACTCAAAACACGATGTATGTAATTATCCTTTTGATTTTGCAACTTTATAAAATCATTAATTTAATATTATCAACATATATATAATAATTATAAAACATCATATCTTGCAAAAGGAATACATATAAATATTTTTCATAAAATGTGACTTATAAAAAATCAGCTCAAAAAACGAGTGGTTTTCCTATATCAAAGCGAATAATTCTAATATACACAACATACTTAATTATACACTAGTTAAGTTCTTCCAGAGTATATTTCTTTCAATAGATATTCATAGTACAACTACAACAAAACTGTGGATATACATAGTATAGACAAAAGAAAAGACAGGGGGAGTAAGAACCAACTACGTCGACCATAATGTGAAATTATATAGAGAATAATATGTAAGTGACACAACATACAACACAAATGTAATCAACCAATGTAAACCATATACAAATGTTGAATGAAGTTAGTGTCTCGTATGATAGGACATTCAAATCCACAATGAAAATGTCTTTCGTAATTTTATGTGACGAGGTTTTTGAGCTGCTGTCGAGTCTAAATTCGCTCGAATTCGGCCCAATAACGTGTTTTTGAGTTCCGTAAATCGGAATCAAATTCAGATTGCGTCATTGGCTTCAAAATATTATTTCGAGTCAATATAGACATGAAGTTCATCCGCAACGCATTTCTAAATATTTTTTACTCCGAATTCTGTTTTTCAAAGTTCTAACCGTAAACCGAAATCAGGAAATTTTTAATATCCGACCGATTATTAGCCAAAAATACTCGGGCATGGTTTAATCGAGAATGTCTCGCAAAAAAGGTCACATCACTTTCATGTAAGAGGCTTGCTTGTTACACAAGCAAAAGTATATATTCTCGTACACAAAATCCCTTAAATCACTCACCTATCTCTTACACAAACTACTTTTTGAAAAACCATTGACTTTTTCCCTCCCCAAATCAGATTTCTCTCTTTAAGGAGCCAAATCCTAACTAAGAGAATGCCTTGGGCATTTTACACTCTTTCTTCACATTGCATTTTCTAAAGAACTCTCAAGGTAGTTCTTCATAGTTCTTCATTTTGATTTCTTCATCTCTTAAGATCTAACCATTAGATGTTTATGAAATTTTAGTATGATATTTATTTGTATGTTATGAACATTTTCAACCGTTAAAATTCTCTAACAATCTTCCTAACTCTTTTTATGTTCAAAACTCTGAATAGATACTTTCTTGAACTTAGAAAGTTATTTTAAAACCATGAACTCCTTGTGTTCATGGGGTTGTTTTTAATGTTTACAAAGTTTGTATTTTTTGTTGGTATTTGAAAATGGTTAAAGGTGATGGTTTGTATATCAAAGGAACCTTTAAGGAGTTTTCTAACCATGCAAAGTTTACATTTTTTCACTTGTTTTTGCCTTGAAAAACCAATGCCTTGGATAAGTTTAGAATAGTATACTTTTAATGTCGAGGTTTGATTGTGTTTCAAAGGGGATGATTTTTTTTATCAAAGGAACCTTTAAAGTGTTTAATGATAAGTTGAAATATTAAAACTTTCCTTAGCATTAGGTCTAAATCATGGCCTATATGTGTTTAGGAAAAGTTTAGTTTCTAACTTTGAAATCCAAAATGCTTATGGATGAGTTTTGTGAAAAAGTATTGTTTTAAAATATTATGAGTTAAAAGTTTGATTATTAAATGATTTTCTTTGACTTCCAAGTTCAAGTAATGATTTGAGATAAAAGATGACTTATAAAAGTCTTCACTTTATAAACTTAAAGTGTTATGAAGTCTTGGATGGTTGATTAGTTATGATATGAACATTTTTAAGATAAGCTTACTTTAAAGTGGTAAGTGTAACATAAGAAATGTTGATTTTAAAAGTTGTTTAAGTATGAGATCAACACTATCAAGAATGGGTTGAGATGACCATGGAAACCTATTATGCAAAATATGAAATCTACTTAAGATGACTTACTTTAAAATGGTAAGATCAACTTGGGAGATATGGATTAAAGTGTTAAACAATGTTTTTACCTTAGGGTTATCATGTACAAATTTGATTCGCAAATCACTAAATTGTTTTCGTGTGTTTAGTTTCGAAGCTTTCGAAGTCGGACGACCAACCCACTCTCACGTAAAGGAAATCAATAATGCAACAACCTGAGGTGAGGGAGAATACATTGTGACATAATGGTGTCCGAATATGTCACACGGATCTCCTAACTATCTCAAAAGTTTGGAGTTATATTTGTGTATTAAGAAAACCCATACTTAATCAAATATTTGTGTGCCTGGATTTTGTACGGATAATTTCTTAAGTTGTATGCTTAGGATACCTTAAAACATAAAGTAATATGGCAGTTAACCTCGAAGGAACACCATTCGAGAAACTAAAACGCATAGGGATCGAAAACAACGGAGATTTTCGATCCGGTAGCCTAAAAGGGCGAGGAAATAGTCCTGGCAACTAGACTACCCTCGCCTGGGCGAGCCAGCCTCGCTTGGGCGAGGGAGAAGCAGAGGAGGAGGTTCCAATTGGCGCTTCGATGAGAAACCCCTCGCCTGGGCGAGCCAGCCTAGCTTGGGCGAGGGCTAGGTTGCAAGTTGACCTGTTCTGGGCATTTTGGGCGCCCGTATGACTGTACCTCACCCAAGCAAGGACCAGACATGTATTTCAACCAGTTTTTCATGGATTTATCCCTTGAGCGACAATCCCTCGCTTGGGCGAGAGTCAGGAAGAGAATTGAGTCTGTTTTGATGAGTTCATCGCTTGAGCGACAGTCTCTCGCTTGAGCGAGCGACAAACATTAATTTTGACTGTTTCTAATTTTTTGATTGCATAGGCAATAGCCCTAGGTTGGGTGTGAAATGTATTTACACTTGGGAAAGACTGTGGTTCAGATGATTGAGTCTGGTGCCCAAATCGACAAACTTATACAAGTACCTTTGTGCTTGCGCCTGTTTAGGGCAAGGTTTCTGACTGTGATGTCGTGATTAGGGAAATGCCTAAAAAGGAATGCATGATACCATGCAACAAGGTTGTCTGACCGTAAGAGGCTTGGCCATGTAGCCGTCCAGGATATTCAGCGATGGTTCGTAGTGGTAAGGATGTTATTCCTCTATTACGTGATGACGTAAGATCAGGTCCCACATGAAGCATTCATTTGGGATATGTCTTAGGTTGGACCGATCATGTAAACGAATGATTAAAATATTTAATCGGCTAACCTCGGTTAGTGTGCATACTCATTATGGATAATGAAGTAGTGGAGAGGAAATTTACGGCAGACGAATGAGCCCCGAGATGTTGAGAGGGACGGCGATGGCGGTGGTTCGTCAGCAAAGTCTTGAGGGAGAATCTAGGTGAGACGAGTCCCTTGTATTCCTCGATGAGGCATTCTATTGGATCGAACAGTTCTCACAACTCAAACTAGACAATCTCTGACAAACCCTCTTTACAATCAAGATCGATAAGAGGGATGCCCAGAAAGTGTCTGATTCGACACTGTCCCGAGGGGAGGAGGCCTCTATTTATAGCTTGAGGCCTTCAACGGATCCCTCATCTGACGGTGCAAAAAAACTAATGGTCATATCATCCTACGGCCAAGAAGAGATCTCACGCGGATTTTCCTCCCACTGACCGAATTCTTCACCTTTGACCGAGTTTCTCTCTCACACGGATCTCCTTCACTCTCCAACCGTGTTGACTTCGTTGAACATGTGTGGAATGTGTGTGTTGACCAAGTCAACACTCGGTTCCCAAAAAATAAATAAATGTTTATTTAAAAAGAATGTTTGGCCGAAGCCCGACCCGAACACGAATCGAACGGAGCTGGCCAGACGGCGACGAAGGAGGTGGTGGTGGTGGTGCACATGTGCGTGTGTGTGTGGAGGGGTTTTGTTTGTGTGAGTCCTCACACACTCACAAAATCCATTGTACCCCTTGGGGCACACCCCAATGATGAAACTCAAGGCTTGTAAAGCCTTCAAACTTCCCTCCTCCAAGTAATGTGGGACTACTGAGTTTTTTCATTTCACAAACTCAAAAGTCACGATAAATGGCATCATTAATGTCCATTAAAACCACTTCAAAAACTCATCATTGTCAACAAATTTCAACAGGATATCATTCAAAAGACAAAATGCTCATCCAAACAAAAATTTACTAAAAAATAATCCAACTTTTTCATTCATACACCAAAAATAGAAAATCGTGGGTGTTACTTTTATTGTTTTTTAATTAAAATAATATTTGGACATACATTTTGACTTATAAGATTCAAAAAAAAACATGTTTACACTATTCTTTGTTACTAACATTTACTTCAATTTTTACCTACATTATAAATTAAAAATATAAGGAATTAGCTTATATTTATAAAATATAAGAATATAGATATAATTATTTTATAGTTTATTGAATTATTTCTTTTGAATTTTTAAATTATGAATTTTACTAAACTAAATATTCATATATAAGAATAGTATGTTTATTTTCTAAAATTTAATTGAATTTTGCTTTAATATAAACTAATATGTTGGTATAACACATTATAATGTTATTAGTTTAAATATTTTGCCAATCATGTAGAAAATTACTTCACAAATGTATTTGCAAGTCCTAATGATTCTTTTGCAAATGGTTTAATTCAATATGTCATTCCAACTATGGTCTCTTTGGATGAGAATGACATGCTCACCTCCATTCCTAGTCCAATGGAAATTAAGCTAGCAGTGGATGCTATGAATGGTGATGGAGCTCCAGGGTCAGATGGTTTTGGAGGATGCTTCTATCATGCTTTTTGGGACATTGTAGGGGAGGATGTTTGCAATTTTGTGCAACAATTTTTCACATAGGGGTGGATTCTCCCTAACTTGAATTCTAACGCAGTGGTTCTCATTCCTAAACACCATGGAGCTAGCACAATCGAGGATTTAAAACCTATTGCTTTGGAAAACTTTCAATTCAAAATTATTAGCAAAGTCATTGCTGATAGATTGGCTTTAATCACTTCTAGGATCATTTCTCCTAATCAAAGAGGATTCATTAAGGACAAGAGCATCTTTGATTGCATCTTCTTGGCCTCTTAAGTAATAAAGCTGCTTGATCACAAAGTGTTTGGGGGTAACTTAGCTATAAAACTGGATATCAAGAAGTTTTTTGATACTATGGATTGGAATTTCCTCCTCAACACACTTCATGCTTTCGGATTCAATGACAAGTTTGTCAATTGGATAAGCACTATTTTGCAATCTGATAAGCTCTCAATCAATGTGAATGGTGAAAATGTGGGTTTTTTCTCTTGCAAAAGGGGAGTTAGGCAAGGGGACCCTCTATCCTCCTTGCTTTTTTGTATTGTAGAGGATGTTCTAAGTAGGGGAATTTCAAAATTGGTGCTTGAAGGCAAACTCAGCACCATAAATTGTCCTTGCAACTTGAAAACTTGTACTCATGCTCTTTATGCATATGACATATTAATCTTTTATAAGGGCATCAAGAGAGAACTTATAGCTCTCAAACATCTCCTTATTGACTATGGTGTTGCTTCAGGGCAACTGACTAACCCTGTAAAATGCAAATTCTTTTCTGGCAAAATTTCTGCTAGGAAAGTTGCTTCCCTTTCTGATTCTCTTGGATTCTCGGCTAGTAGTATTCCTTTCAACTATCTTGGTGTTCATATCTTCAAATTAAAACCGAGGAAAATTCATATTCAACCTATTGCTGATAAAATAATGGGCAACTTGGCAACTTGGAAAGGTCACTCATTATCCATAATGGGCAGAATGGAACTAGTTAGATCGGTTATTCAAAGTAAGCTCTCTTACAGCTTCCACATATATGATTGACTTTCTCAACTAATCAATTTTGTAGACACTAGTATTAGGAATTTCATCTGGTCTGGTGATACAAAAATCAGGAAGCTGGTTACAGTGGCTTGGAAGAAGGTGTGTAAGCCCCTCAAAGTTGGTGGGCTAGGAATAAAATCAATCAAAAATCTTAATCATGCTACTTTGTTAAAGCTAGCATGTGAGATGTCCTTTTCTAATTAGGAATGGGCAACCTTCTACAGAAAGAGGTTTGGGATTTAATGTGACTAGATATATAAAATCCTCTATTTGACCTAGAATTAAAGGTAATTGGCAAATTGCAATTGACTATTCCCTATGGATTGTTGGCAATGGGAGTAGCATCAACTTTTGGAGGGATAACTGGTTAGGGGAAACCTTGGTGGATTATTTACAGATTCCTGAATCAATTCAACCTCTTTTGAAGGCTAAAGTGACTGACTTCATTAATGAATCTAAATGGTTCATTCCAAGCTCTCTGGCTAACAGGTACCCCGAAATCATTAGGAAAATTGCAAACATAAATATATCTGCTAATACTAATAAATTCATCTAGAAATCATCTGTGGATGGGTTGATGTCTTTAAAGGAAGCTTCAACTTGGACAAATGTTGATCCTCCGGCTATAAATTGGTGTAAAACAATCTGGTCCTCCTTCATTCCTCCTTCAAAGTCATTCACAACTTGGAGATTTCGGCATGGCAAACTTCCTACTGATGAGAATCTGCAAAAGAGGGGTTGTTCCTTGGCCTCAATGTGTAATCTCTGCAGGTCCTCGAATGACAACTCTGATCACATCTTCCTAACTTGTCCCTTTGCAGTGAGAATATGGAATTGGCTTGGCACAATCTTTTCAATCAGCATAAATAATCATTCCATCTCTAGCATTCTTGCTTTGTGTAATAGGCAATGGAGTCCTCAAGTTCTGGCTGCTAGTATTGTGGACATCATAAATACAATCTGGTACTGTTGGAATCAAGATCGATTTCAGGACAAAAAATTCCGATTAATTCTGCTATCTCAAAGATCAGATTGGCTATTGCTCTATCTGGAAATCAAACTCAGCTCAATGCTAACACATCTCTTCAGGATTTCAACATTCTTAGGTCCCTCAACATTGCAATTAATTACTCCAAAGCTCCTAAGATTGTGGAAGTTTGTTGGAATCCTCCTCTTCATGATAGGATCAAAATCAATTCGGATGGTGCTGTTATGTGTAGTCCTGGTAATGCTGCAGGGGGAGCTCTGTTCAGGAATCACAGAGGTGAATTCCTGAGAGTTTTTGCCGATTTTTTTGGTATTCATGATGCACTTTATGCTGAATTAAATTCGGCAATCATGGCTATCAATTTTGCTCACAAAAAAGGTTGGTTATCTGTTTGGTTGAAAAGTGATTCTGCTCTAGTCGTAGAAATATTCAAGGG
Source organism: Lupinus angustifolius (assembly GCF_001865875.1). NCBI lineage: Eukaryota > Viridiplantae > Streptophyta > Magnoliopsida > Fabales > Fabaceae > Lupinus > Lupinus angustifolius. Next base: position 15,661 of record NW_017721357.1, on the reverse strand, counting down.
AAAAACCATGGTTCCTTGGAAGCTTATCAACAAATGGAATCATTGCAAAGCTTTATTATCTTCAATGGATTGTATTGTATCACATGTTTATAGGGAGGGTAATAGTTGTGCTGATAAACTTGCCATTTATGGTCTTCATCATAAGATTTTTAGTTTGTGGAACTTTGTTCCTAACTTTCTTTTGGAAGACTTTTCAAGAAATAGGATGGGTCTTCCAAACTATAGGTTCACTTCATTGTAAGGTACTCTTTTCATGTTTCATCATTAATATATTTGGGCAGTAGTTTAGAAAAAAAAGTTATTCGTTTCATAAAGTTAACCCTGGTTAATGTGATAAAAGCTTAGATGTTATTATTGTAATCTAATACATCGTATAAAGAAAAGCACAAATAAACGGATTAAATTGTTTTTATTAAAATGTAGTAGATATTTAAAGTGACTTTCGTTTTTATAAAAACAAGATGGATGGAGGAAGAAATGAGAAATCTGATAGGGAGATGAACAATAAATAAGCTCTCTCACTATAGAGGTGAAACTATATTTCACCACATAAACGTCAATAATATTAAATGATGATCATAAAATATATTTTAATAAATTAAGACAATGTATTATAATTGTTGTTTGAGTAAATGTCTAATTTTTAAAACATTTTGTGTATGAATGACTTGTGTTATAATAACAAGGGTTCTAGTGTGCAATTCACCATTTTTTACATTATCACTACCAGACTTCCTTTACGATGAACTTGGTTCTACCGTGCAATTTTACACCACATTCTCATTTTATATTATTACATATTTCATTTTTATATATTTGATTTTAGATAATTATATTACATTTTATATTGGATGTACATGATAATATAACACCTGTGATAAAAAATATAAAAATGAATTATGATATTATTAAAAATTGTATTGAGTGATTAATTTTTTTGGTATATTTAACTTTCATTAATATATTTTATTGTGAGAGAAAATATTATAATTTTAGTTAATTAAAATGACAAATTAGGTAAGAGGAAATTATAACATATACATAGTTATAATTTTTTATACTTTATATATAGTATAGAGGTGTAAAAGTATCCATAGATAACATATTCATCACCAATTAAACATTGTCATGGATATTCATATCCAACATATATGCATTAATGTCATTCATTAATACTATTTATCAAAATAGGGAAGTGACATAGATAAGGGAAATCTTGGAATTAAAAAATTATGCATGTCCAATTACTTATTTATCCTTAAGTCATGTTTTTACTTTATATATTAGTATAGTAAAGATAAATGATATTAGAAGTGTTATAAATAACGTTCACCTTTTAACTTTCTTTAGTATTACTTTTTTATATTTGATCTGTTGTATAATAATAATCGACCCTTACTTTTATTTTAATATATAAATGAATTTAAGGGTACATTTAATAATCTGAAAAAGTATAATAGGAAAAAAACATTGATTTAATTGAATAATTAATTTTATTTGAGTTAAATAACCGTATATTGTCATGTGATATTTTTACATGAATGATATATGATTCATATGCATTACTTGTAGTTAAGAATCTATGATAGTTAATATAAAAATGGTACAAAAAAATTGTGATAACGTAAAAAAATCTTATAATATATAGACTGTTTTTCTTTTTATTTCTGAAATTATTTATATATTTTTAACTTGATATACAACCATTTTTTACAGGTATAGGTAGATGAAAAAATTTGTTTAGTTGCTGTGGTTTGAATTATGTGCTCACAACGTTTGTCCTACTACTCTATAAACTGATTTGAATATTCAGACTAAAGGTATTAAAATATATTTTCACTATATTTTATGAGTAATATTATAATATATTTTTACATATCAAATTTTTTATTTTTATTCACGCGGGGTACGTTTTATCATATAAAATATTAATAAAAAATAAATAATTAAGTGATGTTTCAAGGATTCGTTTTTTATAGGGTTACTATTATGATGTAATATTTGGATGGGTAAATTTATATTGAAAATTGTGTATTTATAAAATTCACGTGTACTAATAATATCAATTTTTAATATAGATTTTCTAATTATGAATTTCTTAAAATGTGTGTAGGTATTAAAAACTCAATATAAATAGCGTGAAGTGAAAGTTTAAGAGTAAAAGTATTATTATTATAATGGCTTTAGAAGCTGACAAATATAAAAAGAACTCTCAAAAACCTAAATTAATTTTTTTATATACAAATCTCCACTGAACTCAACTCTTAAAGAAGGACTCAAGAAAAAAAATGAAAATTCCCTTTTTAGGTTAATATTGACTGAATTAAAGTCCAGAAACTTTCCACCGGATTAAAGAGCTAAAATTTATATCTTCACTTATCATTGATATATGAGTGTAACATTTATACATAGTTTATGTAACAATTTATATATAATTACTACAATATTTATCACTTTTTTTAAATTATTATTTTTTGAATGTTGATGATAATTAAATATAAATGGTAAATAATATAGTAGTTATGTACAAAACTCAAAAACTATCCGTGAATATATTTTCTACTCTTAATAAAAATACATACTTATTTATATTTATATATATATATAGAGTTAATATTTATAAAGTGTAAGAGTTTGTTTCACTCTTAGCAAACTATTTACCATTTATGTACATTATTTTTATTTAGAAGTCAATAAGAATAATGAATATACATATATAACTAGAATTGAGACTTTACAGAGATTTGTATGAAAAAAATAATTTCAATTCATATACAATATCATATTCATATATTAATAAAACGTATTTAAATAATAATTATAAAATACTTTTAAAATATGTAAATTGCATATATATTTATATATCTGGTTGTATATTTAATAATATAAAATTAAATATTCCCTAATGTTTTTATATATGTATGTATCTATATATAATCGAGTTAACTCATAAACTCAATTTTTAGCTTTATTTTAATTCAGTTAATTAATTAACCAAGTTTATTGAGTTGAATAATGATTGAATTTGTTGTCAATCCTAACTTTTTTTAAAAAATTGTTCAACTAACTTTTTTAAAATTTTTTGTTCAAATGACGCCCCATCATTTCAGCTAAGACTTATCTCTTTCTAGATATTATATTTGCTTCTTTTATCAATTATTATTCTGAGGCATTGAACATCTTCCTTTTAAGCCTGTTGAAAGTCTAACTTCAGCCAACTAATTGGCCAATTTTTTTTGTTGGTTGTGGACCACATTAGTTGGAAAATTAAATATTTATGTCTTCGGTAAAGTCTCATTAAGTTGAGTTGTTCAAAAAGTTAAACGTTGAAACTTTTCCATTCATTTAATTCGTATATTCAGTACTCCTTAGTATCATAGAATTGTTTAGGAGATATAAAAATATGAGAGGGATTTAATCCAAGATTAAGTTTAAAAAATTTATTTTATATCTTAGTTATCAATTTTAGGGAAATTTAATCATTTAGATCTACTCATTAATTCAAACCATTAAATTTCCGTAGAATTGATGAATAAGATTTGGAGTAAGTTTTTTAAACTTACTCTTGGAATAAGTGGTTCATCTCCCTAATAATATATTTAAAAATTCATTTATAGATGAAATATACTTTTGACAATTTATTTATTTGTTTATTTTGATGATGAAAAAATTGGGCGTATTTATCTTTCACTTAAGAGTTTAACAAATGCATTAAGTACTACTTTCCATGCTTGTATTTATTTATTTAGTATTTTATTCATTCATGTAAATAGTTGAAATGAATAATTATAACAAAGTGAAATGGTATTTAGAATAAAAATGCAGTATAATTTTTTTGTACTACCAAGTATATTCTTTTACCTTTTGGATAAGAAATTAATTCATTTTCAGTGTTTTGAGTGCGTAATTATCCCTTCCAATAAGTACCACTCCCAGGAATGATTATATATATTTTTTTAAAGAATATGTATTTTTATAATAAGACAGATAAATAAAAAGATAAGTAATAATGATGGTTGGAATAGAAAAAAGGAAATAATTTTGCAGGTAGCATTAAAAAATTGTTTACGAGTACCTTAAATAGTGGTTGACTAGAGTCCCAAAATTTCTATTGAGTGAAACATTTCACATTGAATCAAATTTTTCACAGAGAATCCACTCATAAGCCATGGAGAAGAATTATAAAATAGCTTTTCTTGTTGTGCTTCTGACCGCCACTGTATGCCACAGTAAGACTTCTTTTCTTGTGTCAACAATTATCAGTATCCAATATGCATTCATAATTATAATCAAATTTTTGTGCTCTTAAGAATTCTCAGAACAATATTTTAATTATAATTGTGGTTATAACAACTATTGTTTTTTATAATTAAGATAATTGTAAGGCAAGGTGTTCCTTGCTCCAGTGGTATAATCATCTGGTATGATTAAAATATTAAGTATTTGATTACTGAGAATGACACTTATTAGGAGGGGCAACCATACACTCTAAAAGATATTAATTTATTATCCAAAAGGTAAGGAGGTATCCTTGGTATTACAAAAAAAATCACCTTCATAATAAAACTTTAAAACATTATAATGAATAAAACTCTCTCTTTTTAATTATTAAACTTTAATAATTACAATTGCACGCAATTTTGTAGGTGAAGTTGAAATTGCACAAATTTCGACAAATGCTATATGCCACACTGATGATGATTGCAAAAAGGTTTTGAATTGTTCAGCTATATTTCCACCAAGGCGCGGATGTACACGGGTGGTTTGCATCAATGGAGGGTGTACTTGTGTCTGTAATCCAAGTGGGGTACAAGAAATTAAATTGTAACTATGCCATGTCAATTCATGTAGCTTGTCCAATAATATTAATAATAATCTGAATGAAATAATAAGTACTCGGACTTGTAATGATGAGTAAGTTTTGTAGATCTAACCTGACTTAAGCTCGCTCGTGCCTTCTCTATCTTATTCTGAAAATGATATAAAGAATTTATCTAAATTAAAAAATTAAAAAATATTTATGTTAATTTACTATGTTTAGAAATATCACATTTAAGATATTCAAAAAAGAAACTTGACTAAAATACTTTTACAAATATATGTTTAAGATTGAAAGTATGCTTACCATACAACCTGAATTTCCTTACCACTTCATTGAGCCTACCGTAAAACAAAACTGGTGATAGACCATTAATTAGGATTCGATAATTTGAATGAGGATAAAATCACTTATGAGACATCCAAAAAAAAATATTTTTTGTGAAAAAAATATTTTTAAAGATTATTTATAACAATATCTCATACGGTACATATGTTATCCTAAGAAGTGTAACACTTGTTATGATTGATTGGAAAAACTATTTGTCACGTCCCATTGGTTACATTACTATGTTTATGTAACAAATTAATAATTAAGTATTTTTTGAACAATTGTAATTGATGGTACATGATGTGATATACTTTTTGGGATATCATATATACTCACAATTTCTAGTTAGGTAAAAATATTTCATTTAACTTTGAAATTATCAAAGTAGCCTTTTTGGAAAAATTATGTTGTGACTAATCTATTAAATACCAAAAATTACCATAATACCCATATATGGGTGAAATTATTATTTGACACTAAAAAATCATAAAAATAACTAGAATGCCCTTTTTATCATTTTTTTCATTTTGAAATTTTATAATTTATAATATTTATGTTTTGCTATAAAAGTTGTAAAGTTGGGTTGGACAAAATTTAGACTTCACGAGCTTGAGCTAGTCCTCATTTGTAACCCAATGATATTTGGGTGTCGGTTCTTTAGAGGACATGCAATCTAGAAACATTTTAGAAGTTTAGAGCCTTTTAAGGGTCCACTATTAATTTTTTCTAGAACTCTACCTTAAGATGATGAAGTTTCGATATTCCCAAGAAACCTTGTAGGGTGTGCCCCATATAAGATAGGTGAACGATACTATTTTTTTTTTCTAATCAACATAAATTAAGATTTTGGTCCCTTAAATAAGTGACTCAAGCGTAAATTCAAGCCATAATGGTACATAATACCATTGCATCTTGGTATCCCTATATCATAGACACATTACATGTGCATAGAAAGGAAATAATCTCTAAAGGACTCATCATCCTAAGAATAATTTTTATTATAGTAAGAACTTGGGACAATCCACATTTGCCCTATGTTAGTCGGAATTGTATGACAATTGTCAACCTATTGTGACACTCCATATGGTATATGATGGCTAAACCACCTCAATATAGGATCAGTTATTCTAAGGATCATGCATTTTGAATTATCATTTTCCTACTCATCCACTTATTCATTCATTCGTTTGCCTATTCATTCATCAATACACAATGATCGTCGCTCGATAAACACATAAATTATACAAATTTACACACTTTTTAATTGATTAATGGCAGACTTAATCGATTAACTACTCAACTTAATCCATTAATTCGATATGCTAATAATCGATTATCTAAACCACTTAATCAATTATCTGGTTCAGTTATAGTGTAAACAAAATTCTTTCGATCATCCTAGATTACCAAGATTCAACTAAACTTATATGCAATTATACAGACAATTAAGAACAATAAATTCATAATACAGATATGTAATTATCACAGAATTATATGCATTTCAAGTAATGTAAATCAAGTAATATGGAAATGTAAAAAGATTAGGAAAAGAAGAATAAGACTCGACTTTTTATATTGGTTCGTTTGCTGTCCACTACAAACTACATCCATGCCTCCCCTTCTGATCTTGAGAGATTTTATCTTCACTATGGAATCTTCAATGTTTCTTACAAACACAATTCCAATACAAGAATCAAGACGCTCCTTTTCTTGGATCTTAAACCCCCACTTCGGTTTGACTATGTGAACACTCAATTTTGTCCGGCCCAGAAAAAGCCCAAACGTGTTAAATAAAAATAGTAAAATGACTTTACTTAATTTTAATGAATAAAAATAATTAAAACACTTTATGGAGTTTTTATAATTATTTTCGAAATTAATTAAATCAGAGAAATTAAAAAATACTTGGAACATCTTTCTATAAGCTTCATTTTACAAAAAGTAAAAAAGAAAATATAACAAATAATAATACTAATTCCATGTTGATAAGATTTATAAATCTAAGTGATTGGATTAATCGAAAATATCACAAATAACAATACTAAATCTATGTTGATAAGGTTCCTAAATCTAAGTATTGGCTTAACCGAAAAATCAACAATAATAATAAATAAATCAAGGTTGATAAGGTTCCTAAATCTAAATGATTAAATTAACCAAAAGTTCAAAACTAAATTAAATTAATTCACAAGAAAATGATTTTTTAGAAGATAAAAATTTGAATTAGGAATGAGCCAGTATGGCCTACATTCTATTTCTTAAAAAGAGAGGGAAAAAAGAGAAAAATATGTTTTTCTATTTATTTATTCTGATTTTTCGAAATTTTGAATATTAAGTGTATAAAAAATAATTAAATTTTATTTTATCCATTTTTTATAAAGATCTTCAGATTAATTAAAATAAATAAATAAGTAAAATACAATAACAACCCAATTTGAATTTTGAAAATGAGTTAACAGAAAAATTATTAAAATAATATTAGATATCATTGGTCAAATCTGTTCTGTTAAGATCTCCTAAAATAAATGATTAGAATTATCTAGAGTTGAAAATTTGTTAACTTAAATTTTTGGATTGAGTGGTTGAAATTTCACTATAAATACAGCTTAGGATGAATATAAAAAACGATACTAAACATACTTTAAACATTGAGAAAAAATACTGCCAAAAGTGAGAAGAGAGAGAAAAGTAAAAGGCTAAGGAGGAGGATCTAGTGTGGACGAGAGTAACACTGCCTGGTGCTCTCGCTTTTTGGCTGATCATAGGCCATTGGATCTGCATACAACCCTTGCCTAATCGTTGACCAGCGGATTCACCAATCACGCGACGAAAGCTCATCTGGTTTCACGACATATGTTCTAGTCAACGCTGAACTTTTTCTTCCAAATAAGGAGTTGACATGTGCCTTTGCACTTTCCTTTTCCTTTTACTGGATCATAGCTCTCACATGTTTATATTTATTTCCTATTTTTTGTATTATGTTTTATTTATATATTATAAAATCAATATTAATTTAGCAAATGAAAATGTAATCTTTTTTATTTTTAATATCTATTAGAGATCAATCTAGAAATAAAAAATATTATTTTGAATAAATAAATAATTTTTTTATGGAATAAATAACTAATAACAAAATGATATTTTTAGCGACTAATTAACAAACTTTTTTAACCTAACAAAGTGGTAACAAAAATCCTTTTTATGAACACATAGTAATAACTAAAAAAAGAATAAAAAAATTCCTTTAATATAGTTAACTCTCAACAAACTCTTTTTGAATTCAAATAGAAATTTTTTCTAACCAAATAACCATAACTTTTTTTATTATAATTAAAATTATCATTTGTAAACAAATTATTTTTGTACAAATACATATACTTAAGAATATTAATTATAAATTCTTATGATATAATTTTGGGAGTTAATTAAAGATGGAGAGAAGGTCGCCCCGGAGGCCTCTTTCATCTCAAATCATCTTCGAAAGGTCGCGCTACGCCACTTCTTTTCAACCGATTAAATCTCAAAATCGATTAAATTCTATTTTCTTAATTAAATAAATGACAAATTAACCAAATAAAAACTTTTTTTAAATAAATAAACATGCAAATTAAAAAATTTTGACTAAAAAATATATTTTCCTTAATTACAATACACTCAACCAACAAACCTTTTTCTACTTAAAGAACTACGTAAGCATTGATTTCCTTAATAGGGATACGTAGGACCAATGTACATCTTGTCAGGCTTAACTAAAAAATAAATAGTTTTGCTCATTTAAATTAATTAATTAACCAGATAATTTAACAAGAAAAAAATAATAGTAATAATAAAGTCATATGTTTTAGTGAAGGGTGACGCCTAAGGCGGGCGGGTAGGATGCTAATACCTTTCCTACCTTGTAACCGACTCCCGAACTTGGATATCAAAAATTCAATAGCCCAGGGTAATTTGGCTTAAAATATTTTTCTACATTTTTAACTATAAAATGTAGTGGCGACTCTACATAAGTCGTGCAGCCGAAAATGGGGCACGAAAGTTGACGAATTTATTGGGGACTTTTTTGAGAGAGTCCGACCCATAATCAATAAAATATGTGACTGTTTGTTTTTTACTATTTTTTTTTCTATTTGGTCAATTAGTTAATTCCAACAACATGAAAATTGCATGCTTAATTATTAATCGTATGTTATGATATCAATATGAATTACATGCTTAATTATTAATTGTATGTTATAAATATAAATTGCATGCTTAATAATTATTAATTGTATATTATAAACATGAATTGCATGCTTAACTAATAATTATATGTTGTATGTATGAATTATATGTTATAAATATTAAGTGCATGTTTTATGTATGTATTATTTTTGTTATTGGGTGATATATCATGTACATATTTTAGGCACACACATGTCCTACACCCGGGTATTAGTGATACCTTTTTGAATAGAAGGGACACTAGTCTCACTAGTCGCGGTCCTTGCCGCTTCTAAGTGTTGGCGATGTGGACCACTCATATTGTTACCTCTTATTATGACTTAGCTGCTCTAACTAGTCTCATATTTCTAACATCATAATATTTCAGTTTCTCTATTGGAGAGAGTTGCAATATGGTCACCTTATAGTGAGTCTAGAACTTGCCAAGGGCATCATTGTATGTTAGAACCCTATCCTAGGATGTTGTACTTGTTGTGAATCTTGTGATTTGTATCATGTTTGTATTACAACATATTGTTTGGAATTTTATCATGTAAAATAAAAATCATGTAAAATATCACACCCTTGAGGGGAATTCCTTTTCCCTAGCAAGGAGATTATCATAAAAATAAATATGGCAATTTATTTTGGCCCTAAGCTAGCCTGAACGATAAAAATAAAAGAAATATAATAAAAACACAAGACAAAATCCATTACCCTAAGGGGCATGCATTTTGCATTGTAGACATTTCATTCATCATGCATTAATAAAAACACATCATTCAAAAAAAAAATCACCCATAGATGCATAAACATAAAAAGTACATATTCAAACATTCATTCATTCATTTATGCCTTTGAAAAATAAAAATCTCCATCGATTGACTTATGCATTCAAAAACAAAAATCTTCATTGATTGACTGATGCATTCATTCATGCATTCAAAAAGAAATTTTTTATTGATTGACTAATACGTACGTTCATACATACATAGATATACGAAAATTCATCATCCACTACTTATGCATGCATTTATTCATTCATCATAAATACATACATTAAAAAACATATCATTCAAAAACAATCTTTCCATCCATGCATACGCTAACTCAAAAAACCATCGTTCAAAATAATTCATTCATGCATGCATATAAGAAAAATACAAAAAGAAAAAGAAAAATACATTATTTAAACACTGATTGACTTATACCTTCATATATTCATTAAAAGAGTACATTACTCACACATTCATTCACTCATGCAATCGAAAAGAAAAATTCATTTATTCATTCATTCAATCATACATTCAAAAATAAAAAAAATCGATTGACTTATTCATTCGTTCATCATATTAAAAAAAATCTTCATTAAGTGGCTTATGCATTTATTCATTCATTCTATTATCCATGCATACATTATACACTCTTCTACTTATTCATTCATTAATTCATGCGTACATGCATTTTAAAAATAAAATATACATTCATTCATACATTCATTTAAAAAAATAAAAATACAATAATCATAGCTTCATCTACATTTTATTCATTCACTCAATCATTCTAAAAAATTCATTCATGTATTCAGAATGAAAAGTAATCATTCATTGACTTAGGCATTTGTTCTTGCACAAAAAAATTATTAAGCATTCATTCACTCAAGAATACATGCAATTTAAAAAATAAATACATTACTCAAACATACACTCACTTATGCATACATTCATAAAAAAAATACAAATAAATCATTCAAAATATTCTATTTCACGCATTACCATATCATACATTTTAATTTCATTGCATTCATTGTTGCAAACCTTCTCATCTCATCATAAAAGGAAAAAATATTTCATACATCTTCACATAGTCTTCATGCATTCAAAGTCATATACATCATAAATTGCATTTTCAAAGAGTCTTATGCAGTAAAAAAAGAAAATTATATACATTCCATCCCATGTGTTTTCTTGTGAATCTGCATTCTCACATCATTCATACATCCCAAATAAATCAAATGCATCCTCATATGCACGTCATGCATTTTAAGGTAGTATGAGCTCAAAGTTAGCGTACTTGCAATCCATGCACCATTTCGAGTTATAGGTTGTATTTTAATACATGTAACAAAAAAAGGTTCACTTCATGCATATCATGCATCAATAAGAAATTATTTTTCTACATGCATTTCATGATCCCATTGCTAAGGACACTCACCAATTCAAGATTTGTTTAAAGAACAATACTGTTAGACTCGACTGAAAGCAATCAATATTGAAACTGAAGACATTCAAGAAGATAGAGAACTCCCAATTTGTGCTTGAGTCCATACTCGATAGTGCCTTCAACCTCAGCTAAATTGGAGACCAATTGGAAATTCTCCTCACTTGAGGACCTCAGTCAAAGTTAAAACATTCATGATTTCACTCATAAAGATTTACTTTCAAATGCATATCTGTGAATGCCCAATTTTGTTCGGCCCAAAACACATTTCTTTGAAAAATGAAAATGTTTTTTTAATGACTTGACACAATATATTTCAATTTAATTAAATCCATTTAATGGGTTTTATTCTCTCCCAACAATTGGTTTCCAAAATAAAATGGATTGAGGAAGGGAATATTTAATAATTCCTTGATATTATAGATTCAACCTATATTCGTTTTATTAAGGGATTTAATGTTTTGTAAAAAAGATGCACCACGAATAAATAGCACTAATGCAATAAAAATAAGAAAAAAGAAATTTATTTCATGACCCTACAAAGTTAAAACTTTTATAAGATTGAACTCAAATCTAGGTTTTTAGAGAAAAAAAATAGACAACTTTAGACTTATCAAATAGTTTTTGGTCATAACATTTTTAAAACATAAAAAAGGTATCCAAACAAACAAAACAATACCTAAATGCAAGGTAAGCAAATTTCAAATTTCAAATAATAACAAGATCTCGCTTGATTGTTTTTGGCAAATCTTGTATTGAAAAGATTAATAAAATCATATGTTAATTGCCTTAATTTGCAAGATTTGGTTAATGCGAATAATTTGTAATATGTTAAAATCATGGGATTAGAGGAAGGGAATAACAAATTAAACATGTGCCAAAAATAACATTAAAGGGGGATAAAAATCAGCTCCTAATTATAATTAGTAATAAAATCAAATCTCCACATTTTTTTTATTCTATGAGTTAGTGGGTAGGTTTGACTATAAATAGAGAGGGATATCCCCTTAGAAAAATACATGGTGATAGAAAAAAACAGAGACAGAAAAAAGAAATTGCAAGTGAAAAAGGAAGAGAGATGATTTTTTTTTATATTCGTGTGATTCAGTGTGGCCGAGCATAGAGTAAGAACCATGCGCTCTCATTCATAGCCACAGGATTAGTCAGCTTGTCACATCTGCGTTGACTAGACGCTCATCACTAATCAGCTTGCGAAGCGTCACACGGGTACACTGCACACCACCACATTAGAGCATAACCTATGTGAGAACACGTTATTTAGTGTAGACGCGTGCATCACATGATCCTGTACCCTCGCCCATCCAACGTCCTACGACGTGCCACATGGACCTACCCCCTTCACACTGCAAACCAGCCAGTCATCCATCGACACATCACGGTTGCAAGGACATCATTTTGCTCTCGTCCACACCGTGTCCATTCCCTTTGAGCCTCAACAAGTAAGCTCATTTCCTTTGTGTTCTATGCAATTTTTACACATGAAAATTGTTTCAGTAATTTTATTGTAAGTGTCATCATTTTAAGTAAATAATTTCACCAAATTTTTTTAAATAATTATTTTGATAATAAAAAATGTAAAAAGTAAATTTTTACACAAGTTTTTTATCACTGATAATGGAGTCAATAGGCATTATAGGTTTATTATAATGAAGTTGTGCAACGGTAAATAAATCATACCAAGTTTAAATCAATAGATATATACCATATACTATAAAAAATAAATAAAGTATGAAACTTGATTATTTGCCAAATTATTTTGAAATCCCATTTGTCTTATAATTATATAAAAAGTAAAAAGTCTTATGCGGCAATAAAAATCTTATGTGATGGTAACTAAATTATACCAAGTGTAAATCAATATGTACATATCATATGCTATAAAAAATAAATAAATTGTGAGAATTTGGTTATTTGCTAATTTATTTTGAAATCTCATTTGTCTTATAATTACATAAAAAATAAAATATTTTAATACAAATCTATGTGAAATAGGATAAAATATATCTCTATATCCCAATAAATAACCCCGTTTCAAAAAAAATAAAATAAAATAGACAAAAATTCAAATTTTTTAACTAAGTTTTAATATGAGATGCGTTATCGGACGTAAGGGCTTTGCTTCGCTCATATCTTTTTAAAAAGGATTTTTAAATAAAAAAGAAAAGTTGAACTTGTCAACCAAGTTTTTAATATGAGATACGATATTGGATGTAAGGGCTATGCTTCGCTCATATCTTCGAAAAAAAAGTTTTTTTTAAGTAAAAAACAAAATTAGAGTTTGTCAACCAAGTTTTAATATGAGATGTAGTATTGGAAGTAGGGCTATGTTTCGCTCATATCCTTTTAATTAATATAATTTAAACTTTACTATTTTTTAGAAATAAAATTAACCCCAACCAACAAACCTTTTTCTACCCAAAGAACTATGTAGTCTTGATTCCCATAAAGGGGATACGTAGGACCAAGATCACTCTTGTTAGACATAATAAGAAAATAAAGTGTTTTTGGTAAAAATATAATAATAACACAATTAATAATCCATGCAATATAATAGGGTGCCGTTCAAACGGGCAACTGGGGTGCTAATACCTTCCCTAGTGTGTAATTGACTTCCGAACATGGATATCAAAGTCTAAGGCCTAATGCGATTGAGCCAAAATATTTTTCTACATTTTGACTGAAAAAAATGTAGTGGCGACTTAATAAGTTTGCACAGCCGAAAATCGGGGCGCGACAGCTGACGACTCTATTGGGGACTTTTTTTAGTGAGTCAGGCCCGTAAATATTAAATGCATGGTTTTTTATTGTTGTTTTTATATTATTTTATTTTATGTTATTATTAGCTTCTGTCATACATCATCACATTGGCGTAAGTATACTCTACACCCGAGCATTAGGTTAGGAAGGACATCCGCCTTGTCGGTGAGGACTTTGGGCTTCACTGACATTGGCATGATGAACCACTGATAAGTGCCAAACATACCTAAATTTCATACACTTTTAGGGCACTTATCTTAAGCATAATTGAGAAAAACCAACTTAAAACAATACTTTTTGTATAAAATATCACAATCTTGTATATTTGTATGTGTATTTCTTTTTTATGTATTTTCTAGGATTTAGAATGAAGAAAAGAAAGAGAAAAAAGACTCATGGTAAAAAAGACAAAGAAGTCAAAAACCAAGGTGCTCAACCAGGCAGCTAAGCGTGGACAAGCTGACCTGGACCAGCCTAGCACCAGACTAGTCCTGGCACGGTCATAATTCAGCTTGACACGGTCAGACACAAGCTTGGCACATGCCCAAGCTGCTGAACAAGTAGCTTAGTGGTCCAACCAAGCAGCTCAGCGGAGAACTAGACTCCTGACCAGATCAGCAAGCACCAGGCCACGTTCCAGTCAGCACAGTCAAAGCTGCTGAACAAGCAGCTTAGTGGTGCAACAGGTGTGCTAAGCGGTGTGCACCCAAACTTGACTTAACCATCAAGCAAACCATGAAGTCACCAATGACCTCACCTCAAGTAGCCCACCATAGGCTTTTAAGAGTAGCTCACAATAGCTGGTTTCATAGCTCACAACTAGCTTTGATGAATCAAGCATAAGGAGGTGACAAAGCTACTTGATCAAGGGACCAAACCCATGCTGAAGGGTTTCGTCAGTTGCTTAGCGGGGATGACATGCAGCTCAGTGGCCCAAAAGAATTTCTATAAATAGGGCACATTCCATTCGAGCAAAAAGCATCTATTTCATATCAAATTCACATATCTCTCACTAGAAATTCTTCTCTGAAATTTTCTCTTCTTATTCTTAGTTTTTAGAGCTTTATTTTAAGTAAGTTTGTAATTTTAGTTTAGAATTCAAGAGGAGAAAAGGAGAAGGCAAATGAGATGCAAAAATCAATTTTGTAATCTCATTTGAAACTCAAATCATTCAATCTTTGGATGGATGACTCATGCTCCTAACAATTTCTTTTGAATATAGTTATGTATTTCTACTTCTTCTTATATTCTAAAAAAGTTTGAATTTTAATCATTCAAGTTGGTGCTTTGGTTAATTTTATTTGTTTGAGAAGT
>NW_017721356.1:0-32408 GCF_001865875.1 Lupinus angustifolius | reverse complement strand
GAGATGGGGCAAAGAAGGAATAACTCATTCACATGATTATTAAGAAGTAAGTTGTAACTGGAATATTCTTGAAACCATGATACCGACGTTGGAATTTATTTCAACAAAGCCGAGATGGCGAACAAAAAATAAAACCGAGTTCACTTACTTATTCAAATAAAAAGAACATACCGAAAATGAGAGTAATAACCTTTCAACAAATTGACACCTTGCTAAGGAACGATTTGTTGAGAGGGGAAAACTCCTGTCTCAAAAATAAATTCTTTCAACAAATTGGTGTCGTTGCCGAGGAATTGCTTAAATAATAGAACATTTCATATTTATATGCCATTCATCAAATAATTGTGCATAAATTTATTCTTGCTTTTGTACAAATTATTTTACTTTGTATAAAGATGTAAATTATGATTTCTTAACATACTAATCTCTTTTCTTTTGGAAATAGACAAAACGATTCGTTTTGATCTTAAATTTTCAGAAATGGACCAACATGTTGATTTACAATAAGAAATTGAGCAATTCATCAAAGAATTTCAATTCAAGCTCAATATGGTCCATCAAAAAATTCAAGATCTGCCTAAACAAATAAAGCAAACCAATAGAGCAAGTTCTTGGTGTAATGATTGTGCAAACAATCAGAATGTCTATGCCTTCCAATCAACTCACACTTATCATGATGAATTGGAGAAAATTCTCAACCAGTTCATGCAAACCACTATCAACCATCAACAGAACACCAGTGATGCTCTCACAAAAATAGAAGAACAAATCAACAACTTGACAAAAAATTATCTGGCCAAGTCATAATTTTGTGAAAGTATTACAACTCGAAGTGGAAGATAGTAGGTGGAGTTGAAAAACAAAAAAAGAGATTAGATGAACAAAATAAAAATAAAGAATAAAAATAAAATAAAAAAGAAGAAAAATAAAAAGAGACTAGTGAGGTAAGAAGAGAAGAAAAACAACACCCACTAGTACAGAAAAAATTACCCGACCCGGTATCTCCATTAAAAGCCAAGAAAGAAAAACAATTCGCAAGATTCATGGAAATATTCAAAACTCTGCAAATCAACATCCCATTTGCTGAGGCCTTGGAGAAAATGCCAATTTCCTCCAAGTTCATGAAAGAACTTTTATCCAAAAAACGGAGTTATCAAGAAAAAGAAGTTGTTTCACTCAATCCCACTTGTAGTGCTGTTCTTCAAGCAAACATTGCTCATAAATCAAAAGACCCAGGCAGTGTGACCATTCCTGTTACTATTGGAAATGTGTCCGTAGGCAAAGCTCTCGTTGATCTTGGAGCTAGTGTGAGGTTGATGCCACTGTCCATGATGAAAATAATTGGAGGAATTAAATTAAATCCTACAAGGATGTCCTTGCAACTAGCAGATAGATCCATTAAATATCCTGAAGGGGTTGCAGAGGATGTTCTGGTCAAAGTGGACAAATTCTTGATCCCGATTGATTTTGCTGTCATTGACATTACCGAAGATACGGATATCACACTCATTCTAGGGAGACCCTTTATGAGGACAATAAATATGGGGATTGACATGGAAAATGGCAAATTACTAGTCCGGGTTGTAGTATATAGCAAGGCCCAAATACCATGGATCCAATATATAACAATATTGGGACCCCTAAAAGGGGACGAAGGTGGAGGTACAAGTGAATGATATAAATTTCCTCCTTGAGTGCATTTAAAGAATTCCTAAAGAAGAGCAAGAATGATTCACCAAGACCTATGGGCGACTCATTGATCTACTCAAAGTCAACATCGAGCCCTATACACTACGAGCTATGGAAGTCATGATTCAATACTGGAACCCAGAACTGAGGATTTTTGAATTTCCCAATCTTGATGCTTCTCCAACAGTTGAGGAATATGAGATATTGTTGGATGTTCTTGTGTTGGAACGATCAAAGGTATACTTACTCATCGGAGATCATAAGCTGAGCGAAGAATATATCGAAGAAATGATAGGGGCACGCCCAGGGATTCAAAATATTATAAAGCAAGGAGAGTATGAAGGGTTGAAGTGCAGTTGTCTTAGGAAACATATAATCAAAATGGAAGAGCAAAAGAATTGGAAATTCTTTGGATCATCCTTTGCACTAGCTATCTATGGTCTGGTCCTGTTTCCCTTTGTTGCTGATATGATTGACCGTGAAGCCCTTGATGTTTTCTATACGGTGAAAATATTTTCGATCAACCCAGCACCTACAATACTACTAGCTGAGACTCTCCTACAGTTCTACAGAGGTCATCAGAAATCCAATAATAGAGTAAAGATAAGGTTTTCTGTTCTGTTGTTGTATGTGTGGATGATAACTCGGTCCAGACATCATCATTTTCTTTTATGGTCTCGATATACACTCAAAAGATTCATCAACACAAATGTCAAACCCATCACGTTATCTGAATGGTCCAACCTCTTCGAAGAAATCAACCCAAGAAACTTCAGAGTGGAGTGTTGCTTGTATGATCGACATGAGGAAGTCATGTATGCTTGCGGGGAGTACCAAAATCATGTTCTAATGGGTCCCAAGGGATGCATCACCTTCACTCCTGCCTTGGTGCTTGGCCAACTGAAATAGGGGACGAGTCTTGTAGCTCCTCAAAAACTTGAAGGGTTTGTCTTCCTATATAAGGATAAAAATACTTTCAAAGAGCTCCTCGATGCCGTAAGGAGAACTCTACATAATATTCGCTTCTATGGAAAAAATGAATTAGGGGAGCATCAGGCTTTCTACATAGAACAATATAATTTGTCGAGAAAGGATAGAATGACAAATAAAACCAGCATCCAAGTTATCATCCCTAAAGAAAAAGAGGGGTCATCCCAAACTGAAATGAATCTTCAGCGAAGAATCAAAGTCCTTCAGGGTCAAATAGAAGAATCAAGGAATATAATTGAGAAGGAGGGTTTTCAGCGAGAAAAGCTCAATAAACTAAACTCAAATTTAAAGGAGGAAGTGGCAAGCCTCAAATCCAATTATGCAGACTTGTACGCCTCTATTGGCAAGAGCTGACTAACCAGAGAAGAAAGAGAGGACATGTATCTTAAAGAACAACTAGATGCTCGTGATTACATGATCTTCAACCTAAGGACTGAGAAGAAAGAAAGTGACAAGAATTTAGAGGAAGTCAGAGCTGAGTTAGAGCAAGACAGGGTCATTGCTACTAAGGCTTGGGCAACAGTAGATGAATGTCAGAACGCCATTGAACAAGGTCATGGTAGAGAGAACCAATATTGGGCTAGAATGGACGACCAAGCAAAAATACAATGTCTCACCTTGGAAGAGATGATTGGGGAAAGAAACCAACTCAAAAACCTCGAACATGCCTATAATCAGCTAGCAGGGGAGAGAGAGATGTGGTCAGACAATTGGAGGCAAGCCTTGGATGAATGTAGGGAAAACAAAGAGCTGTTGGGGAGAAGCCAACATGTATCCAGAAACTAGGATGCTTCCAGATAGGAAGGCTTTCTTTAGTAGTTACACCCAGTTGCTCGAAGGCTCAAGAAGTGGAGGAAGAGTGCGGAGGAATTGTAGCTTTGTCATTTGAAATAAAAAGGAAGTTTTAGCTTGATCATTGAAATAAAAAGGAGGAAATCGATTCATGTGATTCCTTTATCCATTTAGAATTCACTTATCAATAAAATTATTTCCCTTATTCTACCTTTGTCCTAATCCAAAAAAAGAGAGGATAAAATAAAAAAAGAGGAAAAAACAAAGTACAAAAACATGAAAAAGGGTCCAACATTGCTATATATACCCAAGATGCTATATCAATGAATACTCTCTAACATTTTTTTATCTTATTAAATTATATGCATTTAAATAAAGCAGTCATTGATCCCAAACGCCCATACAAGACAAGGCTACAGTCCAAGAAAATGTCAGACTCTGATTCAAGCAGTCGTGAGAGGCGATTAGAGTTAGCTGAACTCAAGGATCAAATGAAGGAAATGATGAAGCTTATTTAGGGCCTGTAGAAGGTTCGGAACTCGGATGACAATACCTCTGCTGCTACTGTCAAAAAACCTAGTAGTCAGCGCCCAGCTCTCGAGTCGCACCAAAGGCCAATCCTGATACAACTGCTCAGGCCAGTCAACGCCGGGAAACTGCTATGAACAGCATGAAGACGTTATTGGGGAGGATGAGGATCCTACACATGATCTTCCATTGGGGAATAAAAAATAAGATGGTACATCCTAGCTATACTCAGGAAGCCCTAAAAGACTCTGCCCAAGGCCCAGTTTACCAGAGTTACTCCCAGGCTCAAGACTAGGGATGACAATGGGCACGGGTAGTAGCTACCTGTTACCTGTTTCAAAATAGGAGAACATTACCCATACCCGCCCGTAAGGGTACCATGTCTGGGTATTTGCGGGTATTTCTGGGTACCCGTGAGTACAACGGGTACCCATGGGTTTCCTATATTATAAATGAATTTTTAAGTTTTTACTTCTATTATGTTTTAAATGAGATGAAACTTAATTATTTTTGTACCTTTTGATTGAGTATTTGACAAAAATGCTAAATTTATTGGTGTTTTCTATTTGTGTGATTTTTTGTTCTCATTTCCTTAACAAAAAGTATATATTTTCTTTGTAAAACATGTGTGTTTCTACACATGTAATAATATTTGTAAGGTGCTTCACCATGAAACTCAATAAAATATGTAAACAAAGTAAAAGGAAAAAATATACATAGTGTCATGAATGTTAGAATAATGTAATTTTTATTTTAATTAAATATAATATATTAATCATATAAATAGGGGTACCCGCGGGCACAGGTACCATAATATCCGTACCCGCCCGTATGTAATACGGGTATTTTTAAAAACCTGTTTATAATACTTGCGGGTACCCGTTTGTGACCCATACCCGTGCCTGTACGGGTTTTACCCGCTGGTACCCACGGGTACGGGTTTTTTTGCCATCCCTACTCAAGACAAAGAGGAGATGGAGATGATAAAGGAAAGATTGAGGGCAATTAAGGGAGCAAGCTACCCAGACTTAAAAAATGCCTTTGAAATGTGCTTGGTTCCGGATGTGGTGCTTCCACCCAAATTTAAGATACCAGAGTTTAAAAAATACAATGGGACTACATGCCCCAAAAGCCACATGCACATGTACGTAAGGAAGATGTCAGCATACCATGGGAATGATAAGCTCCTGATACATTGCTTTCAGGATAGCTTGATAGACATGGCTATGAGCTGGCACATTCGTTTGGAGAAGGCATAAATCAAGACCTTTGTAGACTTGTCTAACGCATTTCTCAAGAAGTACAAGTACAACGAGGATACACCACCCGATAGGTCTCAACTACATAATATGTCTAAAAACTCATCAGAAAACTTGTGAGAGTATATCCAGTGGTGGTGAGGGTTAGCTTCTCAGGTACTTCCCCGTCTGGAGGAAGAAGAACAACTATCGATTTTCATCGACACCCTACAGAGTTCGTACTACTAACTCCTTATGGGAAATATAGCAACTAACTTCAACGCTCTAATCAAGGTTGGGGAAAAGTTGGAAGGAGGATTGAGGAGTGGGAATATTGTCGAAGGAAATGCAAGCTCGGGAAAGAAGCCCAATTTTTTAAAGAAGAAAGAAGGTGAAAGAAATTTTGTGGCCGCCGAGCCCAAGAAATACCAAACCCAAAACACTCGAAATAACCACTGTGAGCCCTCTTGGTTCACGCGAACCCAAAACCCAAACACATACACCCCACAAAATCAAAACATCAATGTTTACACCTCACCAAGCCAGAACACATTCCACCATAATCCTAATGAAAAGAAAACTCCACAATTCGACCCCATCCCTGTTACTACGTGGAGTTCTTTACTTATCTTATGGAAGGGGGGTTTATAAACCCAATAGTAGGAAAGGTCCCGAGTCACCAGAACCTTGGTTCGACCCAAATGTTACATGTGCATATCACTCCGAAGTTTTCGGTCACTCCATTAAACACTACCGAGCTCTCAAGTATAAGGTTCAACAACTAGTAAACACAAAACAACTAGTGTTCGAGGAAGATACACTAGATGTGGACAAAAACCCATTACTCAATCATGGCAATCATGGTGTTAATGGTGTAGATGATGCACAAGATGGTTTGTATATTTGGTAAGTTCATGAGATAAAGACTCCGACGAAGGTTATTTACCTGGAGATGTGCACACATGGGATGGTGGAAGAACTGAGGGAGGATGAAGATCCTAATAGTTGTTAGAGGCATTGTCCAGGAGGTCACATACTATTGGACTGCCCCGAGTTCAAGTTGTTGCTGCAAAAGATGTTGGACATGAGATTAATCACTATAGAAAGAGGTCTCAAGTGCCAAGGTGTAAATGTTGTTACGCAAGGCGAGGGGGAGAGGAGTCCAACTTGGAGACCATCAATGACTTGTTTCGTGCCCGTATTTAGCATTCCTCATAGTAAGTACTTGTGCTCACCATGATGGGTACCAGTGCAAAGAGTCATGAAGCCCATAATGGAGGCAAACCCTCAACCCTTCCCCTACAATTCAAACAAGGCAGTGTCGTGGATATATAATGAGAACACTATTGAGACAACAAAGCAACCCTCTTATGTCACCAATCTAGCCGAAGTCAATAGGGTAACTAGAAGTGGACATGTTTACGATGCACCAGATATAGAAAAAAACCCGGTCAACACTAACAAAGGGAAGGCTAAGGTGAGCATTCCTGTGGAAGAAGAAGAGGAAGAAGATTTGGAGGAATTGTGCTTGTGTTAGGAAAAGAGTGGAGTATATAATGAGGAAGCTGGTGAATTCCTGAAATTCATAAAGCAGAGTGAATATAAGGTGGTAGACCAGTTAAGTCGCACCCCAACTCGGATATCTATACTCGCATTACTGATAATTTCGGAGGCCCACCGAAAAGTGCTCCTTAAGGCGCTAAACCGGGCACACGTCAGCCACAACATAACCACATACAAGCTCAATGGTATAATCAACAACATAGTGGCTGACAATTACATTTCCTTTAGTGTGCAAGAAATACCCACTGAAGGAGTGGGGCACACTAGTCCACTCCATATCTCAATAATGTACCGTGATTTCTTAATTGGTAAGGTCCTAATCGACAATGGCTCTTCATTAAATGTCATGTCGAAAAGGACATTTTCCAAGCTCCCGTTGGATTCCTCATACATAATGCCAAGCTCAATGATAGTAAGGGCGTTTGATGGATCGAAAAGTGACGTCATGGGAGAAATAGAGTTGCCAATAAAGATATGGCCCTGGGTTTTTCAGATTTTATTCCATGTCATGGACATTAACCCTTCTTATAGTTGTTTGTTGGTAATGCGTTGGATCCATGCATCAGGAGCTATACCATGTACTCTACACCATCAGTTAAAACTCATAAGGGATGGGACACTGCTGACCATTATGGGGGAAGAGGACATGGTGATATCAAGACCCTCTGGAACATCCTACATCGAGGCGACAGAAGAGGCTCTCGAAACCTCCTTGCAGGGGCTGGAGATTGCTAGTGCCTCCTTGGTGAACGAGGGAATGCAGACACTAAGGCACCAACCTTCTGGGGCGTCATCATTGATGGCTAAATTAATGTTGAATAAGGGTTACTAAATGGGAAAAAGGCTTGTAAAGTTTGGTCAAGAAATTGAAAATATGGTGGTGCCACAAGGCATAAAGGAGAGGTACGACATAGGCTACATGCCTAATCGGAAGGACTGAGAAATAGTCGCTGAAGAAAAAAGGAAGAAAAGGTTGGCTAGACCAGGACAATTTGAATACGCTGCGAGATATATTCTCATCCTACACATCAGTCAGGCCTTCATCAGTGTGGGGTTTGCATCTAGGACGATTGCTATGGTGGAGGAAAATGATCCAGAAGACCTGATTGATTACGTCACGCAATTCCCTCATGCACCATACTCGACAACTGGACAGAAGAGGATGTGTCACCACAAGTATTTTATAAAGACATGTAATAAAAGTGCTAGCGATACCTAGTGCTATTGACTTGCTTTTCATTTCATTTTTTTTTGTCACATCACTATCCATGAGTCAAGCATGCTTGTAGAAGTCGCAAAAGTACAACCTTTTTGCAAAATTCCTAAAATCACTCATTAACCCTTACATCACCAAGATTTTGGAGATCCCCTTTGAAATTTGCCCCCCAAAAATCTGATTTCTTCTCTCTATAAAAGGAAACCCTTGGCCTTGAGGGAGAACAATTTGCTACTCATCTTCTCACTTATATCTTAGGAATTTCAAAGAGATTTCAAGTTAATCTCTCATTGTTTTCTCACTCTCTTCCACATACATTAGTAGATAGTTATCATTTTGTTATGTTGTTGATGGGGCTGTTTTATTTTAATGTTTGGATCCAAGTATTTTGTTATTGTTAAACCATGTAAAGTATGGATTTTTCCACTTGATTTTGGCTTGAAAAACTATAGCCTTGAACAAGTGTAGAATAGTTTTTTTTCGTATTTAATGCTAGAAATATAATGTTGGTATTTTAATATGGTTAAAGGTGATTACTTGTATGTCAAATGAACCTTTAAAGAATATTAGACCATGAAAATTTTGGATTTTTCCACTTGTTCTTGACTTCAAAAACCATAGCTTTGAACAAGTGAAGAATAGTTTATTTTTCTATTTAATGCTAGAAAATATAATATTTAGAGTTTGAATATGTTTAAAGGTGATGATTTGTACATCAAAGGAACCTTTAAAGAGTTTTTAAATCATGTAAAGTTTGGATTTTTTCACTTGTTTTTGGCTTGAAAAACCATAGCCTTGGACAAGTTTAGAATAGTATATTTTCGGTTTTAATGCTAGAAGATTTAAGCCTTGGGCAAGTTTAGAATAGTATATTTTCGGTTTTAATGCTAGAAGATTTAATGTTGGTGTTTGAATGTGTTTAAAGGTTATGATTTCTACATCAAATGAACCTTTAGTATGTTTAATGACAAGTTTAAAAATAAAAAATTTCCTTAGCAGTAGGTCTAAAAATCGTGGCCTATATGTGTTTACGAAAAGTTTAGTTTCTATCTTTGAAATCTAAAATGTTTATGAGTTGAGTGTTTTTCTAAGTTTAAAGTAATGGTGTTAGTAATGCATAATAAATGTGTTATGAACACTAAAGAACCATATTAAGGAAAAGGATGAGTTTTTGTTGAAAAAGTGTTGTTGTAAAGTATTATGTGTTAAGATTTTGATTAGTGAATGATATACTTTGACTTCCAAGATCAAGTAATGATTTGGGATAAAAGATGACTTATAAAAGTCTTGGCTTTATAAAATTAAAGTGTTATGAAGTTTTCATGAAAATAATAAATGGTGTTAAAGTTAAAAGTACAAGCTTTGTTAAAGTCTTGGTTCTAAAAATGATTGTTTTCTTAAACAAGACTTTCGATGATAAAGGATGGTTTAAGAATATGTAATCTTGAACCGAATGAATGAAAGTGATTGAGTTCATAAGAGTTAAAAGATGTCTTTACCTTAGGGTTATCATGCAAAAAGTTAATTCGCAAACCACTATTTTGTTTTAGTGTTTATTTCCGAAGCTTCCGAAGTTGGACAACCTACTCTTTCACACTAAAGGGGAATCACTCACTGGACAACCTAAGGTGACGGAGAATACATCATGACATAGTGGTGTCAAAATATAACATCCAGACCTCCTAAACTACCTCAAAAGTTTGGAGTTGCTTTGGGTATTAAGAAATCATGTACTTAATCAATTGTATGTTTGTTTGGATTAAGTACGTGAGGTTTTTGAACCCATTTATTTTAAGTTAGGTCTTTGTGTGGAGTAATGTTATGGTTATACATGGATGTACATTACTTGGATAGACATAACTGTGATAATCAATTAACGCATGGGTATAATCGATTATCAGAGCCCTCGCTTGAGCGCCAGGCTCTCGCTTGGGCGAGAAGCCTACAACGAGTTGGGCGTGCTTTTGTCGCTTGAGGGACAACTCTTGCTGGGGCGAGAGGTCCTAGTAATTTTTGACTTGTTTCCCTTGGTTGAGCGCCACGCTCTTGCTTGGGCGAGAAGTCTCCAATAAATTTTTCTTGCTTGCGTCACTTGAGCGACAGCTCGCGCCTGAGTGAGAGGTCTCTTAGAAGATTGGCTAAATTTTTATCGTTTGAGCGCCAGCTCTCACTTGGGAGAGAGTCCAATGATAACCTTTCTACCAAGGTTCCGTCTTTCCTCAAGGATGTAAACTTCGTAAGAAAGAACAATTATAGTAGATTCTTGAGAGTTTGTACAAGAAATTCATTATAACCAGAGTAATAAGTGCTAACAATTACATTGTTAAGGGCGAGGCCCGAAAGTTTATGTTTATCCCATGCAGCAATATCGTCTACCGTAAGAGGTTTGGCCATTGGGCTGTCCAGGGTGATTCAGTGATGGTCCATAGTGGAGATGAGGTTTTCCTCTATTGATGATATGACCGGGTTCCACTAGAAGCATTCCCGATGGGAGATGCCTTAGGATGGATCAATCGATATAAAATAATGATTAAAATATTTAATCTACTAACCTCAATTAGTGTGCATACTCATTGTGAATAATGAAGTAGTGGAGAGGAAAATTACGGGAGATGAACGAGCCCCGAGGTGTCGAGAGGGTCGGTGATGGCAGTGATGCGTGAGCAAAGCCTTGAGGGAGATTCTAGCTGAGACGAGTCCCCTGTATTCTTGGATGAGTTATTCTGCTGGATCAAATAGTTCTCACAATGCAAACTAAATGACCTCTGCAACCCCTCTTTGCAATCAGGATCGATGAGAGGGATGCCCTTAAAGTATTTGATACGACACCATCCTGAAATGGACAGTTCCTTTGGAATAGATCGATCATATATCCTTGCGAAGAATAATTTGGTGCGTTCAAATCGACTTGTTATGGGACCTGTACTCTCGGTTATTTTCGAATAGTTTATTGGGAGGATATTGGTGTAAGGATGGATGAAAAAAACATAGCATTCATACATTGAACTTGTGGATTATGATCCTCACAATTTGAGTTACAACATCATTCATCATTTGCATTTATGTATATGATAATATAGTATGTACATTATGTGTGTTATGTCTGAATGTGATATTTTGTATAATTCCACGCCATCGATGAAAAATATTCATTAGATGTCTTACTCCCTTTATTTCTACTTGTTTTTAGTTGACGTTCTCGTCTAGATGGACCAATCAACGAGGATTCGGAACTACCAATCCTCGATGTACCAGGAGGGGCATGGAGGATTGACAAAACTCGCTACACCTACATAGGTCCTTATGCCTTGAAGCTAGAGATGGTGTGTGATGGCACCATGACATGGTTCCAATGCCATCATGCGGACTTAGAGGCTTCCATCACTTTGCCAGATCAGAGGCCGACATCTACCGTATCATCTACCAGTCTGTGACTCCGTGCGGACCAACTACTACAGGGCCATCAAAGAGGCAGAGGAGCTGGAACGATGTGATCTTTTAGCTACCGTCTAGGAGAGCCGCTCGTCAGACCATGCCAGAGCTGCAGGCATATGCGAGAACAAGGATTAGGTCCCTAATAAGTGCCAAAAATACCTAATATTCATATAGTTTTCATGGCACTTATCCTATGAAAATCATGCAAAACCAACTTAATTCAACATTTTTTAGATAAATTGTCATACTTTGATTATAAATTTTGTCCACTTCTTTTTTCCAAATCTTTGTGTGAAGTTTCCAAGAAAAATGAAGAAAAGAAAAAGAATCAAGAAAATATAGTCGAGCAAGGAGGTGTCCACATATGCCATTTTGATGAACACATGAAGCTGCTCACTAAGCAGCTTGACATGGACATTCAGCACCACCCAGCTGACTTGGCACCATCTTGGCTCGGTCAGGCCCAAGCTTTACACGGTTAGACTCAAGCCTGACACAAGTCAACCTGTTGAAGTAGGCAGCTCAACGTGCATATTGGGACCGCTTAGCTGGAATCACACACCTAGCTAGAGCAGGACAAGCTACTCAAGCAGGCAGCTTAGCATGGCCACAAAAGCAGTTAGACGGGCTGGACCCAGCAAGGGGTCAACGTGACTTAGCCACCAAGCAACCTTGACATCATGCATGATCTCACTTGACAAAGGCCCTGAGCACTTTTCAGAGTAGCTCACAATAGCATGGTCAAGTAGCTCACAACTAGCCTTGGTGAGTCAACACCAACCAATTGACTAAGCTGCTTGGTCATGGACCAAAACCATGCTGAAGGGTTTGGTGCGCCTAGTATGGGCAAGCAGGTGAGCAAGGCGGTGCCCTAGTTGCCTATAAATAAGGCCCCCATTCAACACTTCAACATAAACTTGATTCCATTCTTCCACTTACATTTTCACACTCATTCTTCATTCTTCTTCTTTACTTATTCTCTCTAGAAATTCTAGCCTCGTTTCTAAGCTTGTTCTAGGAATTTCTTGTATTTTTTAATTGGAATTCAAGAGGAAAAGGATATGGAAAATGTGATACACAAATATAATTTTGTAATCTCATTTGGGTCCAAAAGCATTACATCCTTGGATAGATGGCTCATGCTCCTACATATTGATTTGGATTATGGTGTAATGTTATTTCTTCTCTTTAATTGTAGCATCTTTTAAAATCAATTAATTCAAGTTATTACTTTTGTCTAAGTTTTCATTCTTTGTGAAGTTCTTAATGCAGTTTTAGCTTGATCACCTAA
This sequence comes from Lupinus angustifolius, assembly GCF_001865875.1. Lineage (NCBI taxonomy): Eukaryota > Viridiplantae > Streptophyta > Magnoliopsida > Fabales > Fabaceae > Lupinus > Lupinus angustifolius. Next base: position 19,666 of record NW_017721356.1, on the reverse strand, counting down.
AACTTGATTTAAAGATCCAAAAAATGCTTCTTCTCAAAGAGTTGACAAGTGAACTAAAATGTATAACCTACACCTTAGTTCACCTGCCACATCAAGCATCGATTTTAAACAACTTATGGTCACGGCTAAATAAAGTTAATGGATCCTGAAGGAGGGTGTGACAACCTACTCCGATGAGTGGCACTTAAGTATTATTTAGTGTATTACATAAGGTTTAAAAATCATCTTATCATTCTAGGACACTAGATGAAGGATTTAGAAATGGTGTGTAGATTCAACCAAAAGTATAACACATAACTTGTAATGTTTTCAAAATCAATTGAGTCTAGAAATAATTCCATACTTCAAACCAATTTTCTCCTCAAGAATTTGTGAATATTAGTTTAAGTTTCCTTATTAATTTATATGCAACATAATTCAAAATCAATAAAAAAACATATTCAATCTTTATTAGTAATATAACATGTTTATAATATTATGCTATTAGACAATTCCTTATGGTTCGACATAACCCTATACTATACTACAATTGAATCTTGAAAGAGATGCAAATGTAAAATAGTAAAGTGTTAACTTATAAATTTATTTGTTGACAAAGAAAGAAACCTTGAATCAAAGTGCAATTTAATTTATAAATTGTATCTTTGTGAAAAGAAAAAATACACAGTCAAAATAAATGATCTAACTACTGAATTTTACTTTTCATTCATTTATTTTCTGTAACTAACATTTATTTTATGTCATTTAAATTCTGCAACTAACATTTATTTTATGTCATTTAAATTCTGCAACTAACATTTATTTTATGTCATTTAAATTCTGCAACTAACATTTATTTTATGTCATTTAAATTCTGCAACTAACCATTTATTGCTTCATTTATTTATTCTTTACCAACCTTCCATAAGGAAGTAGTTCGGTTAATAAAGGAAAATGAAGTTGGAATTATCACTTGTGTTAATTTGCTAAATTCATACCATTATACCGGTGTTGGAATTTATTCCAACAAAGCCAAGATGGTATTAAGTTGTTAATAATTAAATAAAGATAAGTTTTTGATCAAATGGAATATTCTTGAAACCACTATACCGGCGTTGGAATTTATTCCAACAAAGCCAAGATGGCGAGCAAAGAATAGACCTGTCACTAAATAAATCAATCAAAAACTGTCTTGCCTAACCATGCAAGTTCTTGAAACCATTATACTGGCGTTGGAATTTATTCCAACAAAGCCAAGATGGCAAGCAAAGAATAGACCTGTCACTAAATAAATCAATCAAAAACTGTCTTGCCTAACCATGCAAGAAAAACTCTTTCAACAAATTGGCGCCGTTGCCGGGGAATTGCCAATTAATTGAAATTATTATTTACTATGCTATATTATTAACAATCTTGTATAAAACTCTTTTTTACTTTTTTGCACAAATTTAATTTGAATTTGTAAATATTGTCTATTCTTAAGCACAAACCTCTGTATGGAAAAACATAGACATTTCCTTTGGTGCATGCATTGTACGAATAAACAAGTAGAGTTTTCCTTCGACCCAGAACTCGAATGTTTTTTACAAAAGAATAAGAAAGCCCAGAGGAAAGCCAAAAAAAATCAGAATCAATGGCCAATAATCAACAAACCATTGAAGGATCATGGGCAGAAAAGCAGCCAAATACTGGTGGATTTGTCAGTTCCACGCCCAAAAACATGATAAGGATTGGGATACCATCTGATACCCAAAGGACTCCAGAAATAAAATATGGATTGGTACAACTGATGTATGCCAATCCATTTGCCGTTCTGGAGCATGAAGATCCATACAACCATCTCACAAAATTTCTAAAGTTTGAATTTTAATCATTCAAGTTGGTGCTTTGGTTAATTTTATTTGTTTGTGAAATTCTTAATGCTCTTTTTAGATTGATCACCTAAAAATTGATTTCAAGTCATAAAAATTACTTGTCTCAAACACTTAACAAATAAACTAAGAAGTAGTTGTACTACTTAGTTTATTTGTCAAGTTAAACATACTTTTCTTAAGATCTTATATTCATTACTACTTCAATATTAGAGTAGCCTAGATTAGGGTGTGACAACCTAGTCTCTTGTGGACGTAATATTGTTTAGTAATAAATATAAGTGATCATCATTCTACCATTTTAAGACATACACTAAAAAGAGGATTTTAGACCTTGGTGTTTGGATTTAATCAAAGTAAAACACAAGAACTTGTCTAAGTAGTTCAAATTCATAAGAAGTTGAGAAATATTTTCCTCATAATATTTAGTTTATGTTTATTGTTAATTGTTTATATGCAATTCAACTCAAATCAAAACCAAAATATGTTTAACTCATTATTTGTGCATTGACATGTTCATATGATTCATTCTATTAGGCAATTCCTTGTGGTTCAACATAACCCTATACTATACTACATTTGAATATTGAAAATGGTGTAAATTGTAAAATAGTAAAGTGTTCTCAATAAATTTATTTGTTGAGAACACCTTTTAATATACAAAAGTGATGAAGCTAGCTTACTAACTTTTATTTATTGTTATTTACTTTCCGCCATTTATTTATTCTTTAATACCAACCTTCCTTAAGGAAGAAGTTTGGTTTGTTAATAAAAGGAACCCGAAAGGTAGTAAATAAATAATTGTCACTCAAATTTATTATTCTTTTGTTCTTTATTTATTTATTTGTTTTTAACAACTAACTATTCATCACTTTTGTACATTAGAATACCATTAAACCGATGTTCGAATTTATTCCACAAAACTGAGATGGTATTCAAAGGTACTTAATAATTATGTAATAGGGGATTGCTTCGATACCATTATACAGGTGTTAGAATTTATTATAACAAAGCCGAGATGGAGCAAAGAATGAATAAATTATTCACATGATTATTAGAAGTAAGTTGTAACTGGAATATTCTTGAAACCATTATACCGACGTTGGAATTTATTGCAACAAAGCTGAGATGGCGAACAAAGAATAAAACCGAGTTCACTTACTTAATCAAATAAAAAGAAAACACACCAAGGAAGAGGAATTCCGCTCTCAACAAGTTGGCACCACTGCCAGGACGATTTGTTGAGGGGGGAAGGCCTACCCCTAAAAAATAACCTTTCAACAGTAGTCTTTAGCCACTAAGCGAGCTTTATTTCTGATTATCAAGCTAGATTCATCCAATTTATTATGCCAGACCCATCTAGTACCAATCACTGAATGTTCTGTAGGCTTATGGACCAAGTCCAATACATTATTGTGCTCGAAATGGTTTAGCTCTTCTTGCATAGCTATACCGCAGTGCACATCCTCAATGGCCTCATCGATGGTCTTAGGCTCGATTTGAGATACAAAAGCAACAAAGTTACAAAAGTTACGTAAATAGCTACGGGTTACCACCCCCGTAGTTATATCACCTATCACTTTGTCGAGTGGACAATCCTTCTTGGTCTTCCACGCGATTGGCAAGTCCTGATGCTCATCTTGTATAGTTTGCTCTGCTTCTGCTTCTTTTTCCTGGTTCATGTCCTTAGAGTATGCTTCTTCCAAAGCACCTACAACATCATCAGAGAATACCTTCTTCTTCTCTTTTGGAGAAGATTCGTCAAAATGGACATGCACAGACTCTTCTACTTGCATTGAATACTTATTAAAGACTCGATAAGATTTACTATTCAATGAATACCCCAAAAATATACCCTCATCAAATTTTGAATCAAATTTACTTAAAGTTCTTTTTCCATTATTTAATATGAAGCATTTACACTCAAAAGCATGAAAATGAGAAATATTAGGTCTACGACCTTTTAAAAGATCATATGGAGTTTTTAAAAAAGTAGGCCTTAAGAGTATACGATTAATCACATAGCAAGCTGTATGCACTGCATGAGCCCAAAAATATTTAGGAACCTTGCTTTCATTTAGCATTGTTCTAGCAAGCTCCTCTAAGACTCGATTCTTCCTCTCAACAACTCCATTTTGTTGAGGGGTACGAGGGGCCGAAAATTGATGCATAATACCATATTTATTACAAAATTTATCAAATAAATGGTTTTCAAATTTGCCACAATGATCGGATCGAATATATACTATCTTATGATTAAACTGGTTTTGGATTTGCTTGGCAAGGTTTTTGAAAGACTTAAAAGCATCGCTCTTAGATGAGAGAAATAATGTCCATGTAAATCTAGAGAAATCGTCAACAATCACTAAAGCATAAAAGCTACCACCAAAACTCATAACTTGTGATGGTCCAAACAAGTCCGTATGGAGAAGCTCCAAAAGTCTTGTTGTGGATATCACATTATTTTTAGCAAAAGAGATTTTAACTTGTTTACATCTTTGACAAGTGTCACAAGTTTCTTGAGTTTTAAAATCAAGTTTTGGCAGCCCATCAACCAAATTATTTTTAGACAATTTATCTAGATGCTTTATGTGAATATGAGCGATATGCCTATGCCAATGCCAGATGTCATCCTCTTTGGATATAAAACATTTTGAAAATAGAGTAGTGACATCCTCCAGATTAACCATATAGATATTGTTTATATGATATCCGACAAACTTAACTTTATTAGATATATTATCACGAATAATACAACACTCAGAATCAAAACATAGACGGTTACCTTTATCGCATAGTTGACTGATACTCAAAAGGTTATGTTCCAAACCGTCAACATATAAAACATTTTCGATCACAACCTGATTTGAGTTGCCAATTGTGCTGGTGCCAAGTATCTTCCCTTTGTTATTGTCTCCATAAGTGACAAACCCATTTTCTTGTAAGGATAGATCTAGGAATTTTGACCTATCACCCGTCATATATCTCGAGCATCCACTATCAAGATACCATTGTTGTCCATGTGCTCGAAGACATACCTCCAAAACATAGATCACTTGTCTTTTTCAGGTATCCAAGTTATGTTGCGTCCTTTTCGGTTAGTAACTAGGGAGTTATCTCGCTTTTTCATCCGTACATACACGCCACTAGGTATACCATGTTTTATAATATAACAGGAGTAGAAGGTGTGGCCATGAGTGCCACAACAAAAGCATGTAGGAACCTTTTTATTAAATTTTCTCTTATTGGGACGATTAATAGGTCTCCTATATGGTCTTCTCCTATGCGTAGGGGGAATATATCCTAGCCTGATATGGTCACCAACATTCCTGGTTTTACTTAGCATAGTGTCTAACATGTTTTGACTCTCTGTGAGTTTTGTGAGTTTTTCATTTAATCTCAAATTTTCATTTTTCAAATCATCGCAAGAATCACAGACAATCGGTTGACATAAATTATTATCAGAGCAATTGCATGCAGTACAAGAATAGATCAAATCTAATGTTTCATTTTCCAATTTTAGTTCATCTAATTCTTTTTGTAATGAGACTATTTTTTGTTTATTTATCAGGATTACTCTTTTCCTATCGGAACTAATCCTAGCTAATTTCTTTAGCTCATCATGCTATTCAACATACGCATTATACAATTCCTCATAAGGAGGAGAATCATCAGATGAAGTAGATGAGGTGTCAGAATATATATCTCTATTTACCTCTTTTGAATTTGAGCAATATGCATCATCTGTTCTTGTCATTAAGCATAGCTTTGTTGTTTTCTCTTCATCTGAGGTGCTAGATGTCGTGTCCTCCTCTGGTACATCCCATACTATGTAAGCTTTCTTGGATTTGAAGTCCAATGAGCGCTCTTATCGGAATCAACCTTCTTGAGGTAAGTAGGACATTGGAACCTCATATGTCCTCGCTCTCCTTTGTTAAACAATTTATCCAAAGTAACTAAATGGTTAACTATATGAGTAAAACGTTTTTGCATATCACCAATAGATTCATTTGGTAACATACGTGAAGCTTCCTTTCTTTAGAAATTTCCCGAATTTGCATACGAGAAGGCTCAAAGTTTCTACGTCTACATCTGAATCAGATTCATCTTCTTCGCTCTCTTATGTGGATTGAGACGTTGTTGCCTTGAGAGATATGCTTTTGTTTTTGCGATCTAATTCCTCATGCATAGTCAGATGTCCAGGCTCCATTTCGTGCTCTTGAAGTTTTCTGAGAAATTTCGCCAAAGGCGTGGAGTCAAGATCCTTTGATTCCATAATAGCTATTACTTTTGGTTGTCATCTCCTATCAAGACATCATAAAACTTTGTTAGTAAGCTCTCATTTGTTAAGCAATTTATCCAAAGCAACTAAGTGGTTAACTATATGAGTAAAACGTTTTTACATATCACCAATAGATTCATTTGGTAACATACGAAATAGCTCAAATTCATGTGTCAGGGCATTCAGCCTTCGTGAGTCACTTGTAAAGTGTCCCACATTTCTTTAGCACTTTGGCACTGCGAAACCCAAAAGAAATCATCATAGGATAGGGTCGATGTGATGATATTTTTAGCACGCAGGTTATACTGAACTTTTTTGCATTCACTATCGGTCCATAGACTTTTTGGTTTATCTTTCGGTTCATCGTCCACTAAATGTTGTGGAACGAATGGCCCGTTGACTACAGATTGCCAAATATCCGAGTCGATGGCCTCTCTAATATTTTCATGCGAACTTTCCAATAGGTATATCCTTCGCCACTGAATACAGGAGGGCGGTTAATGGATGCGCCATCACCACCAAAGGGGTTGGTGGAACCCATTTAATTTCCCTAACGAATCACGCAAATACGATTGAGCTAGCACGACGTACTAGCTCTGATACCACTTCTTAGGTATTAGTGATAGAATACACCTAGAGGGGGGGGGGTTGAATAGGTGTCTCGGTTCCCACTTCCCACTATTTGCACCAAAGCCCTATTCTAGAAACTAACCTAGTTAATCGATTAAAGCTATGACTTAATCGATTAAGTCGCATAGAATCAACAGTTGCTGACTGGCTCAATTACACAACCAATTACAGATTATACATCAATGATATAACATATATTTTTGAACACAAATGATCTTTATTTGGCAGTAATACTATATTCAAAATATTAGCTACAATATCCAATTAAAAGATACTAAAAATAGTAAAGAGATAAGGGAAAGAAACAACCTGCAACAACGATTTTATACTGGTTCGTTTTGCGGTCCACTGCAAAACTACATCCAGTCTTCCCCTCTGATCCGGGAGATTTTCTTCACTAAAATTGAAACCAATGTCTCTTACAAACACACTTCCAATTACAAGACCTTGGACGCTTCCTTCTTGAGTTCCCAAAACCTCTACCTTGGTTTGACCTTTCCCAATCGCCTTCGAAAACCTTTCCTATGATCCAACCCAGCCAAGAGTATGCTCTAAAATCAAGACCTCCAAGTCTTTGTGAAGACTCTCTGATCTCTTTGGTGGTACGACACCAAGAGACAACTTTCCTTGTTACACAAACAACACAAAAAATGGAGTAATGTGAAGCACTAAAATAGCTCAAATATTACAAGAAAGAACAAGCTATAAACCCTATACGAATCTCACAATTACTATGAATATGTATAAGCTAAAAATCATGAAGAACATGTAATTTTACCCTTAAGAAATCTCTAGACAATAGTAAAAGAATCATGCAAGAACAAGATAGGATGATGAACACAGTTGATAATATGCAATGGATGACATGTTAATCCAAAGCAATACTATCTCACTCTAATCTCACTTGCAATTCCCTGTGCCTATATGACATACATTGAATAGGAAAATACGCAACTTAGCAATTCTAATATGAATGTATGAATGTATAAAATCGTATGTAAAATCTGTTAAAAAAAACAGTTTATATAGAAAAGATGTTTTTCACCTAGTTAATCGATTATGTTGCTTGTTAATTGATTAATGGGCTGTTAGAGAGTAACTGAAATCTATTTTTAAGTTTTATGTTGAAACTGTTAAAAACTGTTTTCACATTAATCGATTAAAGCTTTACTTAATCGATTAACTAACATATTTCCAGTTAAGATGTTAGTTGGTAAACTACCTATATGTTATGCTTATCAACTATACATGTTTTACCTTTATGTTATGCCTAAAATGCACAAATAACATGTATGATTAATGCATGAACATATAATAAGCTAGATGGCATGTCTTATGTAAATGATATGACAGTTTTTAGACTTTGTGAGATTTGCATCTAGGTTTACCTAACCTAGACTCAATAACTAAGACACATCTAAGACTCTAGTCTAGACATGAAGCTCTTGAATCTTTGGCATGTTGATTTGTTGAGTTGTCTTTATGCTTTTGCTAAGTCCTTTGTCTTCGACAAGCATAAGTGCACTCTTGACACATTGCACTTTCATATAAGCCTTAAAGTTTTTTGTGAAAAATCACATAATCTCATAACAACAAAATTTTGTGAAAATGGAATTTTTAAATTCATGTAACATGATTGTTGCAAAAACTTTTTCAAAACAAAAGTGTAAATCCAAACAAAGTGAGGGAGTGAGCCAAACACATGTGAAAAAGAGTGAAATCAACATTTGTTTTGTCTAATTATCCTTGTTTTAGTCTTTAGTTCTCTTACTTGCATAAGATTGATAAGAAAGGATCAAGACATGTTTATTCTTTAGTTGAACCAAAATGGTCAAAAAGTCTAACAAAAAATAGGATCATCCTTTGATATGCCCCTTTGAGCCAAACAAAGTGAATTAATTTTTTTCAAACAAACCCATGAACAAAGAGAGCATAAATTTTTTGAAGTGCTCGAAAAAGAATAAGTAGGGGGGAAATAAAATGGTAGGCTCGGCTTCTTGAAAATTTGAAATTTTTTGCTCTCTTGAAATAAGTTTGCTTATCCAAGAGAAACCATGATTTTTTCAAGCCTAGCCTCATTACAACCGAAAACAAGTCCCTAGTGATCCTTGATTGAATATGCAATTTAAGAGAATAGGTAAGACAAAAACCAAGTTCAAATTACTACATGCAAATGTTTGAATATTGACTGAAACGCTTACATCCCTTGAATAGTTCTATCTTTGAAGTTGTGTGCACAAAAAAAAACTTTTTGAATTGACAATTATTTGCTTTGATTTTGTTACACAAATTTTTAGGAACATAAGCATAAAAATTGATGTTTGAAGCATTATGTGTGAATTTCACAAATCCTGAAAAATCTCATTGGAAATGTTTGAGCATGCTTAGGAAAAATTTGAAATCATGTCAATCTAATCGTAAAAATTAGTCAATGTAATTCGGATGTGCTTTACCATTTGTTTGAGGACAAACAAAGTCTTATGTTGGGGAGATTTGATAAGTGCCAAAAATACCTCACTTTCATATACTTTGCATGACACTTATCCTATGCAAATCATGCAAAACCAACTTAATTTAACATTTTTTAGATAAATTGTCATATTTTGATTATATATTTTGTCCACCTCTTTTTCCAAATATTTGTGTGAAGTTTCCAATAAAAATTAAGAAAATAAAAAGAATCAAGAAACTATAGTCAAGCAAGGAGGTGTCCACATAAGCGATTTTGATGCACACATGAAGCTTCTCATTAGCAGCCTGGCGTGGACATTCAACACCGCACAAGCCAACCTGTTGAAGCGGGCAGCTCAGTGTGCACCTTGGGACTGCCTAACTGGAACCACACACCTAGACATAGCAAGACAAGCTGCTCAAGCGGGAAGCTCAATATGGCCACATAAGCAACTAGGCGGGCTGGACCCGGCAAGAGGTCAACTTGACTTAGCCACCAAGCAACCTTGACATCATGCATGACCTCACTTGACAAGGCTCCTAAGCACTTTTCAGAGTAGCTCACAATAGCATGGTCAAGTAGCTCACAACTAGCCTTGGTGAGTCAACACCAAGTAGCTGACTAAGCTGCTTGTTCATGGACCAAACCATGTTGAAGGGTTTGGTGCGCCGAGCGTGGGCAAGCAGGTGAAACAGGCGGTGCCCTAATCGCCTATGAATAAGGCCCCTATTCAACACTTCAACATACACTTGATTTCATTCTTCCACTTATAGTTTCACATTTACTCTTCATTCTGCTTCTTCACTTATTCTCTCTAGAAATTATAGTCTCAGATCTAAGCTTGTTCTAGGTAATTTCTTGTAATATTTACTTAAAATTTAAGAGGAGAAAGGAGATGGAAAATGTGATACAAAAACATAATTTTTTAATCTCATTTGGGTCCAAAAGCATCTCGTCCTTGGATAGATGGCTCATGCTTCTACATATTGATTTGGATTATGGTGTAATGTTATTTCTTCTCTTTAATTTTATCATCTTTTGAAATCAATTGATTCAAGTTATTACTTTTGGTTAAGTTTTGATTCTTTGTGAAGTTCTTAATGCGATTTTAGCTTGATCACCTAAAACTTGATTTAAAGATCCAAAAATGCTTCTTCTCAAAGAGTTGACAAGTAACTAAAAATTATAACCTACACCTTAGTTCACTTTCCACATCAAGCATCTATTATAAGCAACTTATGTTCACGGTTAAATAAAGTTAATGGAGCATGAAGTAGGGTGTGACAACCTACTCCGATGAGTGGCACTTAAGTATTATTTAGTGTATTACATAATGTTTGAAAATCATCTTATCATTGTAGGACACTACATGAAGGATTTAGAAATGGTGTGTGGAATCAACCGAAAGTATAACACATAACTTGTAATGTTTTCAAAATCAATTGAGTCTAGAAATAATTCCATATTTCAAACCAATTTTTATGCAACATAATACAAAATCAATCAAAAACATATTCAATCTTTATTAGTAATATAACATGTTTATAATAATATTCTATTAGGCAATTCCTTGTGGTTCGACATAACCCTATACTATACTACAATTCAATCTTGAAAGAGATGCAAATGTAAAATAGTAAAGTGTTAACTTATAAATTTTATTTGTTGACAAAGAAAGAAACCTTGAATCAAAGTGAAATTTAATTCATAAATTGTATCTTTGTGAAAAGAAAAATACACAATCATAATGAGTGATCTAACTACTAATTTTTATTTTTCAGTCATTTATTTTCCACAACTAACATTTATTTTCTGCTATTTAAATTCTGCAACTAACCGTTTATTGCTATATTTATGTATTATTTACCAACCTTCCATAAGGAATAGTTCGGTTAATAAAGAAAAACAAAAATAAATATCATTTATTATCACTTGTGTTAATTTGCAACATTAATAACATTATATCGGCGTTATAATTTATTCCAACAAAGCTGAGATGATATGAAGTTGTTAATAATCCAATAAAGATAATTTTTTGATCAAATGGAACATTCTTGAAACCATTATACTGACGTTGGAATGTATTCCAACAAAGCCGAGATGGTGAGCAAAGAATAGACCTGTCACTAATTAAATCAATCGAAAACTGTCTTGCCTAACCATTCAAGAAAAACTCTTTCAACAGTCGCATAATTCGGCCTATGACTCGGTGGAGGAGATAGAAGCTGAGGAGGAGCTGGGAGTTGAGGAGGAGGATTGTGTGGAGTTGATCTGCATAGAGGACTCCATCGAAGTGGTAGAGCTCTCCTCTAACTCCAAGATGGAGGAGGATCCGAGTGAGGGTTCTAGTGCCCCCATGGACACTAGAGCTAGCCATTAGGAGCCAGTTTGTTTTCCATTTTGATTTTTGGGGTTAGGGTATATGTGTAGGGTACTTTTGTAGTGCTGAATAGCTCAGTCTGTTTTGTATAGTTTTAGTTTAGGCGATGATTAGATTTTGCCTTGTATTTTGCACTAGCATTTTACTTGACCAAGCAACACCTCGTTAAAATGTTGTAGGGTGAAATCTAATTATTAACAAAGAACTATTCAGAAAAGTGTTATGTCATTTTCAATTACCATTAGGTATCAGTTATTTACTTTCCGCAGTTGAGAAAATGTGACGTCTTGAAAAATGGATGGATTTAAGTAAAATAGTTTGTGGTTTATATGTTATATAAAAGAGAAAAAAAAACCATTTTCCAATAGATTAATTATACTATTTTATAAAGTAATTTTCGGGGCGTTATATTGGACACGTTAAAAGCATCCCCCAAGGACTGGTTAGATCCACATTTCCAAGAATCTCAATTTGAGAGGAACATGCTTCTTCACTAATTATGTAGTTATAGACGGTGTAAGTTTATGTCTACACAAATAACATATTTGTTGCTTGTTTTGGCATCTATTATGATCTCCCATCCATGGGTTGTTATCTTATCCATATCTGTGGTGTTTGGAAATTGTTGCATTTGTTGACTTTTGTCTTTTAAACAAACCTAGTTTGGATAGCTACTGGTGTAATAGGGTACAATTGTGTGATTCACCATTTCAATAGAGGTAAGAAAAAAAGAATGAGAATTGACTGGCAATTGTTCATGACAGTTGCCAAGCCACTGAAAGCATGAGATATTTGGGGAATACTTTTCAATCATAATCACATTTAAAAATGCCTATTTTATACTATTAATTCTTTATTTTAAAGTAAAATGTCTTAATTTTTTAGGAATTCTATAGCGAGTTAAGGCTCGTTTCCTGTCTTGTTTTCTACTTTGAGCCAAAAAACAATTGCATTCATTTGTACTACATCTGTTGTTTATCGAAGTGGGAAAATAGTTGTTAACCAAACTCATATCTCTTAATCGAAAGACCATTTTATAGTAATTTGGTTTAAAATATAGTTTTTTATGTTTTAACCGCAAAAAATGTAGTGACAACACCAAAAGGTTGAGTAACCAAAAACTGGGTCGTGACAAGGTGGATAAGGTGCTAACACATTTCTTGATTTGTAATCAAGTTATGACTCTTGATTTCTAACTTAAAGACCACTGCATTATGAAATTGGGTCTAAATAAGGTTGCTATGTTTTGACCAAAAGACAGAGTGGCGACTCCAATAAGTCTTGTAACTCATGTTCAACCAAAAACTGGGGCACAATTACTAGTGACTCTATTGAAGATATTTTTAAGTGAATCAGACCTACAACCGCATGGACAATAATATCCCTTTACCCTTGTTTAATTTCTTTTTAATGAAGTTAAACATTGAATATTTGTATATACCAACTTAAAATTTATATATTTGCTTTTATAGGCGAGTTTTTATTTTAATCAAGTTTCTATGCTTTTTGACACACACAACACTATACAATTATATTTGCACCTAATCTCTCCTTCTCTTTTACACCTAATCTCTCATTTTTTACATTTTATTTTTCTTTTAGTTCACTACTAACTTGAATCTATTATTTTTTTATTAGCCTTTTTGGTTGTTTTACTCTATTTTCCCATGAGTAATTTGTGTTTCTTTGTTCCGACATCGGAAATGGTTTCAAATGACAGAGTCCACATTTTGTAAAAGGTGTTAAATCACAATCAGATCAAATATTGTTGGGTTATTCTTTTTTTAAAAACTAAAATTGCAACAACACCCCATAAATATGTATTAATAAAGGAAGGAGATATTTACTTCTAATAAATTCATTAACTAGAAAATAAGGGATTTCATTCCACGAAGAGAAGACCCTTGAATCAATTCCAAAGTTAGCTAATGTGCCTGCACAAGTATTACCCTCCCTAAAAATATTCTTTTTGTGAAGGTAATTCTTTGTAAAAATTAATTTATATAATGTAAAGAATGTATACTTATTCAAAAGGAATAGGAATACAGATTGACAAACACCAAATTGCTAGTCAACATGCTAGTTTTGAGTGAAAAATTTACATTCACATTTTTTCTTAAACATAATGAGGTTTTTTAATTATTAAATTATTGTCTTCGACTTACATAAAAAATTATATTAAGTTTTTAATGTAACAATCACTTTTTTTAACTCAAAACTTAGAGTTTTATTATTGGAAATATGGTGACAATGTAAAGAAAGTTAAACTCAACATATTAGAAAATCAGAATAAATTTAAAACATTTTCAATGACAAGTTCTAAATGCAGAAATATTTAAAATTATAATCTTTCAAAAAACAAGACAATATACTCAACCTCAAAACTCAAAATCATGATCTACATAATTATCTCTTTTGAATTATACAACTTTACAAAATTATTAATTTAATTTATCAACATAATAATTATAATAACATCATATTTGTAATAGGAATATTATATATAATGTGACTTATACAAAAATCAGTTAAAAAACACCAAGGACTTTTTTCTATATCAGAGCCAATAATTCCAACATAAATAAATACTTAACTATACACTAGTTAAGTTCTTCCAATGTATAATAGCATCAATGATATCCATAGTACAAATGCAACAATCTTGTCCATATGCATAGTATAGACTAAATAAAAGACAAGGTGATGTTGACCATAATATGGAATTACATAGAGAATAAAATTGAAGTGACACAACATATAATACAAATAAAATCAACCATTGTCAACCATATATAATTTATGCATAAAGGCAGTGCCTTATACAAAAGGATATTTAAATCCTCAATTAATGTCTTACATGCAATGTATATGCATGTCAGCCAATCAATCTCAATCAAACTGCCTGAAGGCCAAGACCCTAGTAGGACAAAAACTAGGAGAACAAATTACGCTAACAACGACAAGTAACAGTTTTTCATATTGTACAATACCTCTATGTGAGGGGCTTACATGTTAAGTCAAGTCTATCTCAGGGGGTGTCAAAGACCACTTATTTTGCACGCTGGATTATCCTGGACATATTGTTTACAAGACCATGCCCTCAATGGACAGTTCCACCTAATCAATCCCGTCACACTTCTAAATGAATCACTGTCATTGTCGTCCTATCCAAATCCATAATGATATTTCTATAACTATATCTTTCCATTTTCTTCAACTTCAAATACATGAATGAAATGCATGCACACTAATTAAAATTAGCTCATTAAGACTTTTTATCAATATATTCTCAATTTCCCTTTCCACATATATCACTCGAGTTAGTCATCTCAGCTATATTATACCTTTGTCATGCCAAGTTCAACAGACGGGATCAAGATGCTAACTCACTAATTAAATATCATTACACAAAGCCTAGAATCTCATTACCCTTTCAAGTGTGTGAATAGTCATAGGCTCTCTACAAATCCAATCTTTCTAGAAACATCACATAAGTTAGTTCTCTCAACCTAATGCATTTTAACATGCCATGTCCTGATGATGAGCTCAAGATGCTAAGTTAATGATCCAATACCAATGAGAAAAAACCTCAAATATCACTGCACATTCAAGCGCGTGATTAGCCTTAAGCTTTAGACCAACTCCACTTTATATCATTAATCACCAATGGAACTTAGGGACATTTATCTTCTGTCCAATAAACTCTTTCAGGAGCTATTACTTCAATTACACACAAAACCAAAAATATATTATTTTTCTTTTCTCAAAATATTAATTCTCATTCCACTCGTGTTTTTATTTCTCACATTAGTTACTAATTTTTCCTAATCCTATAAATTAATTGATTTTCCATTCTCACATTTAATATTTATTTTTAATCCCATATAATCTTTCTCATACCCTGCACAATTAACTTATGATTTTCTCAAGTACACTCAAACCCCAATTTTAAATGTAACACCGTGATTTTCTGT
The DNA here is from genome assembly GCF_001865875.1 of Lupinus angustifolius. Taxonomy (NCBI): domain Eukaryota; kingdom Viridiplantae; phylum Streptophyta; class Magnoliopsida; order Fabales; family Fabaceae; genus Lupinus; species Lupinus angustifolius. The sequence goes on along the minus strand of NW_017721356.1, from coordinate 4,098 downwards.
GCGCGTTTTATTAATTATTTAATTGACAATCGATTAATTTTAGAAATTAATTGGTATTGATTTAGGCTAAACCTCACTTGAGTTTTAGTCTGGAATTGTGCTTTCTTAGTTTATGGTAAAATTTCATAATTTTATGAGACGGAAAGTCTTCGGGCGTCTTTTGAGCCCAAATTCACCCTAAATTCGGCCCAAATGTGAGTTTCGAGTTCCATAACTCAAAATCAAATTCTGATTGCACAATTGGCCTCAAAATAGTATTTCGGGTCAAAATAGACAGTAAGTTTAATTATATGATCAACACTATCAACCCGTGTGGTTGCTTTAGAATGAAATGTGTTGAGATGACCATAGAGTTTTGTTGAATCTACTTTAGATAGCTTACTTTAAAGTGGTAAGTTTAACATAAAACATCTTGATCTTAAAATATTGTTTTTATGAATGAGATCAACACTATCAACCGTTGTCATTTCTTTAGAATGAAATGTGTTGAAATGACCATGGATTTTTATTGTTCAAAAGAATTGAATCCACTTAAGTTAGCTTACTTTAAACTAGTAAGTTTAACTTAAGAGATCTTGATTTAAAGTGTTGACTTTGGTTAAGTAACATCAATTTGTGTTAAAGTTAAAAGTAAAAGCTTTGTTAAAGTCTTATTTCAAAAATGATTGTTTTCTTAAATAAGAGTTTCGGTGATAAAGGATGGTTCAAGAATATGTAATCTTGAACCGGATGAATGAAAGTGATGGAGTCCATGATAGGTTAAAAGATGTCTTTACCTAAGGGTTATCATGCAGGAATTTTAACTTGCAAACCTACTGATTTGTTCTTGTGTTTATTTCTAAAGCTTCAGAAGTTGGGAAGCATACTCATTTTGCACTTTCATCAAGGGAACCACTCACGCGACAATCTAAGGTGAGGGATAACACATCGTGACACAATGGTATCAGGATATGACACCCAAACCTCCTAAACTACCTCAAAAGTTTGGAGTTGTCTTGAGTATTAAGAAATCCCGTACTTAATCAATTCTTTGTCTGTTAGGATTAAGTACGGATGATCTCTTAAGTCATATCATTTAAGTTACGTCTATGTGTGGAGTAATGTTGTGGTGATCCAGGGATGAACATTACTCAAATAACTGTAACTAGGAAGGATCGACTATCCCTTAAGATATTCGATTTTCCGTATTCTAAACCCCCTGTCTAATGGTCATAATCGATTATCATGGTTGATAGTCGATTATCAATATCAAAAGTCAGAATCTTGTATCTACTGTAACTAGGAATAATCGATTAACCTTTGGCATACTCGATTATCAGTGTTATAAAATCATCTAAATGGCAGAAAGTATAAGAATGCGAGTAATACAAGATAAAAAACTTTAAAAAGGACTGATGTCCCAAAGATGAAACAAATACCTATCACTAGAGTATAAGTAAATTTTATCTACCGGTAGTATGGGCTGTTGGTGGTAACGGGATTACTTAGGGCTCTCCTGACAAGTTCGTCGACTATTATGTCGTTAAGAGCGAGACCCAAAAGGTTATGTTTACCATGCAGTGAGATCATTTCACCATTAGTGGCTTGGCAATTGGCCTGTCCAGGGTGATTCACCGATGGTTCGTAGTGGTAAGGATATTATTCCTCTTTTATGTTATGACGTAAGATCGGACCCCACAAGAAGCATTCCTTTGGGAGATGTCATAGGCTGGGCCGATCATGTAAAAGTAAATAATGATTAAAAGATTTAATCGTCTAACCTCGATTAATGTGCATACACATTATGAACAATGAAGTAGTGGAGAGGAAAGTTATGGGAGACGAATGAGCCTTGAGATATTGAAAGGGACGGTTATGGCGACGAGACGTTAGTAAAAGCCTTGAGGGAGAGTCTAGGTGAGACAAGTCCCCTGTATTCCTGAATGACGTATTCTGTTGGATCAGACAATTCTCACAATGCAAACTAGACAATCTTTGACAGCCCCTTTTTGAAATCAGGACCGATGAGAGGGATGCCTAGAAAGTGTTTGATACGACACTGTCCTGAAATGGACAGTTCCATTGGAACAAATCGATCATATATCCTTGCGAGGAATAAGTTGGTGCGTTCAAATCGGCTTGTTATGGGGATTTGTAGTCTCGGTTATTTATGAAAAGTTTATTGGGAGGATATCAGTGTAAGGATGGATGAACTAAACATAGCATTCATATATTGAACTCGTGGATATTGACTCCCGTATCCTGAGTTACAAACATCATTCATCATCTGCATTTATGTATGAGATAACATAATATTATATTATGTGTGTTATGTTTGGATGTGATATTCTGTATAATTCCACACGACGAATGATAAATATTCATTATATGTCTTACTCCATTTCTTTCTGCTTGTATTTTGGTACACATCCTTGTTCAGATGGACAAATCGGCCCGAATTTAGAGCTACCGATTCTCGATGTCCTAAGAATGGCCATTGAGAATTTATGGAGACCGCCATACCTACACAGGCCCTTGCGGCCTGGAGCTGGAGATGGTGTGCGATGGCACCACTAAGCGCTTTCCATCTCACCATGCAACCATGGAGACACTACGCCAGAGTTGTTGTTCAACATCGCTTATTTTAGATGTATAACAGCACTTTCAGGCGCTTTTTGTTTGACCACAGTAGTATATGGTCATCATTAACTGCGCTTGACAAACTTTTTTGTATTGATTATATACCACAACACACCACATAAAAAGCGCTATCATATAGTACGTCAATATGTCAGCACATCGCCCACAAAGCGCTGTCATATAGTGGATCAATACAATAGTGCATCATCCACAAAGTGTTGTCATTTAGTCTTAAATAAAAAACACATTTTATAGGTCTTATTAACAGCGCTTCTACCTGCGCTGTTGAAGTTCATATATTTAACAGCGCAATAATAGAAAAGCGTTGTTGTAAAGGATACAACTGCGCATCACATGCATAGCGCTGTTGTAAAGGATAACTACCACAACACTTTTTGTAAAAAGAGTTGTTGTAGTTATCCTTTACAACAGCTCATGTCAGGGCTTCTCCTAGAATTCGTTGTTGATTTGTAGAAATTAATACATGCATATACAGTTATTAGCATAATAGACATTCTCAACAGCACAAGCACATTAATACAGGTCAGAAGTTTGTTTTATTAAACTTCAATACAATATAAAATACAAACAATGAATATCATGCCAATTATGTTTTGACAGAGTACATAATTATAAATAAAACAATTACACAAATTACAAAGAAATAATATTATACAAATTAAAAACAATCAAAATTATACAAAGGGTACCTGCATCTATTTTTTCATTTTCTTTTATTGTTTTTTGTCTTTTAGGGTCATCCTTGCCTGGAAGAGCATATTGATTTACCCAAAGCCCTTCATCATGATCATCTCTTGTATATAAATCATCATCCGTAGTTGGTCCACCCTCACGCGACCGATAGGTTCCAAAAAAAGGATCATCTTCATCAATATCTTCATATTCTTGGTCATCAATATTATTGACGATTATTTTGTTAGTTAAAAGAACAATGGACCATTTCATATCAGTTGGGCCATTAACATAGAATACTTTTTGAGCTTGTGATGCTAAAATAAATAGCTCATCTTTATATCATGGCTATTAAGATCCACTTGCATGAACTCTAACTCATCAACTCGGAAGCCATTATTGTAATCAACCCACATACAATAAAAAACTGACATCCTAAATATTGTGTAATCCAATTCACATATGCGTTCAATCACTCCAAAGTATGACATGTTCCAATAAATTGGGTTTCTATCTTTTGCACTTGACATGTGTAAAGTTCGAGCAACAAGTGCCACAACACTATTTTGCATTTTAATTTGATCATCTTGTTTTTCTTATAAAATGTGAACCCATTAATCAGGTAACCAGTGTAGGATAAGACATGAAGGCTTGGACCCTTGGCTAACAATTTCAATCTTTTGGGAACCGAATGTGCATCTATATTCAACTCCTCATCAATGTGATTTTTTAGCCACTTTATGAAACGCTGATTATGCTCTTTGGAAATCCAATTTTCATTCTTAC